>NW_005187554.1:1363443-1385691 GCF_000239375.1 Pundamilia nyererei
TATATATATATAATATTTGGGATGAATCAAGTCTTTAAATAAGATGACTCCTGTCTCTCTTTTTTGCTCATACTCATTTTTGTGAGGTAAAGGTGCCTGTTTTCTTGCAGGTTAGTGAATCTAATTCCTCATTCTTTTGGAAGGAAACACCTCAGTCAACTTTTAATGGTGTGTGCGGAGAGGTAGGGCTCTCAGGGGCAGAAACTTGGCTC
Source organism: Pundamilia nyererei (assembly GCF_000239375.1). Classification (NCBI taxonomy): domain Eukaryota; kingdom Metazoa; phylum Chordata; class Actinopteri; order Cichliformes; family Cichlidae; genus Pundamilia; species Pundamilia nyererei. The sequence goes on from NW_005187554.1 coordinate 1,363,656, forward strand.
TGCTGTGATTTATTGTTTAATTGAGCCGACTCGTTAAAGTTACCTGTAATTGATGCCATAAAACCCCTGGCTGTCTCCCAGCTTCTGGGTTGTGTAACACTGCAGGTTAACATGCAACCCGACGTTCCTGTGGATATTTGACTGCACTAAACAGAACTGTATTTTCAGATCGTCTGCTTGTCTCAGTGTGAAGGAGCTGAAAGTGAAAAAAGGCAGTAATGGACTGGGGCAGTTTGTGCAGAGCTTTAGTTTGCTAGTACTTGAAAAAGAAAGGGAGACTGTGGATTGTGTGTGTGAGTGTGTATGTCTGGCAGTTTGGTATTTCCTGAAGGAGTTTCCTCCTACCGTCAGAGCGGAACCACCCTGGGCCCCTCAGCAGTCCAACCCACAGACTGACCCGGTACTGCTCCCAGAGAGAAAGAGAGAGACATGGCAACAGTATGGAGTCTCATTGGATGTGAAGGTGTACAAGTATAAAGAAGCATTGATAAAGTTGTTGCACACAGAGAACTAGGTTGTTATTAAGATTGGAAGACTTATTCTCGTCTCCCCAGTTCTGCCTCAGGCTATAGACACCTACGCATTCTGTTAGTCTAACGTTCCTTATCATCCGTATTTGGTCTGTCATAATGCGTGTGGCTTGATGAAGAAGTGTATCCTCAGCACCTTACAGCAATTTGTTGGCTGCAGTGTGTCCCAGAGATAGCAAGGAAGCACCAAGGAGGATCGCGGGCTGGGATTCCTGAGCTATTAGCCAGCATTACTCATCCAAAGGCCTGACAAGAGAAACATGGCAGATGAGGAGAAAAGGCTGGGGTGAGCGGGGAAGAGGGTATTGTTGAAAGAGTTACAGAGAGAAGAGTGAGTTTTGTCAGCCCTTGTCTTTGCCCCCTTGTCACAGCTGGGCTTGATTACCCAGGGTTGTCCGCTGAGCAGCTTCAGGCAACGTGGATACCGGATTGTAAGATGCACTGAGCTTTTTCAGGAGAGGAGGGAAAGATCAGATCGGACCTGTGTTACATTTTCCTAAGTGGTTTTATAAATTCAGTTTTGAGCATTAGGCTGGTGATGTGGACATAATGAGAGCATGCAAAAATAAAACTCAGTCTTCTGACTGTATTGTAGATCCAAACCATTACCTTCCTTTGGGAGTCAGTCAGTGATTCTTTGCCAAAGCTGCTGGTGTGAGTAATTTTTCATGGCGGTACTTCAAAGTCATCAAAGTCTGACACCAAAGGACACCTTGTGCGAGAGGCTCATGTCCATAAGCAGCATCTGACAAAATGGTGTTATAGTTTGTTGGTTGTTCCTAAAAGTGACATTTTGAATAAAGCATCTGCTTCACCTGGAATATTTGAATCTTTGACACTTATGTCATTGCGCCAATTTTGGGCACTATTCATAATATAATATCAATACTGAACATATTACATTTCAGTCTGTGATTGACTGGCGGCCCGTCTTCGGTGTCTCTGTTTGTCCTCTGGTTTTCTGAGGAGGACAGTCTCCCCAGAGACCTATTTCATGTGTGTGTCTTTCATAAACCTTTCACAAAGGGCCACTTTATGGTGATTGAAGTTGTGTTTACTAATGAATGCCAGACTGAATGTTCGCCCACCAGCTCATGAATATGCAATGATGTCAAACCGGCGCTAACACCTATGAGTTGTCTTTACTATTAGCCGCGACAGGAGGAGAAAACTGGAGCCCAGCTACGAGTCTGAGAATTACAGGAGAAGCAGGAAGGAAGGAAAGGAAGAAAGTGAATGAGAGATGTAGATGCAGCCTTGGCTCAGAGCGAAGCCGCTGAGATTTTTAATGTGTGTCTCTGAGAGTGTGTATGTCCCATAGAGGAGTATGTTTATAAATCACAGAGTCAGGCAGTGTGTGTCTTGCAGGGCCGGTGTTTCCTGCAGTGTAATCTGAGTCTCTGGTGGAATGTGTGAACCACATCCGACTCCACTCCACTCAAGCCCCCGACTCACTCAATATCCCACTGTAAACAACATGGCTTTGCCAGGGATTCTTGAACAGGACAGGTAGAGTCGCTATATCTCCCAAAAATAACAGAGTGCAGGAAATGCTTCAAAATAAGAGCATATTGGGCCCTGCAGTCAGCGAAAGTCACCCCTGAAAAGTGATATTAAACTTTTATTCACTGTGTTTTCAATGAACCTATGACTTCTTTATTGTGTGTGTGCATGTGTGTGTGTGAGTGAGAGAGAGAGGTTTAGACTAAGAGGTTAATTGTAGTGTGACCTCCCTAATGTCTTTCCCTGGCTGGTTATCTTGATTGGGTAATTAATTCTGGGGCCGCTCTCTTCAGGCGACCCAGTATTCACACACTCACAAGTCTCTCTTTCTCATACACACACTTCTTTTGAATCTCCTGAACTCCAGCACCACTACATTCCTTTAACCTTAAGGCTGTTCTATTGTTTTACTGTTACCTTTTCTCGTTATTTCCTCCTTCTCTCGTTCTTTCACTCCCTCTCATGTCTTTCTCTTTTTCATTCAGTCACTCTCAGACTGGCTCATCTGATATTTTATTCTCAATCCTTCCTCACAGCTTGAACCCTCAGAGAACTGACTGAAGTTAAAGTAGCTGCACAGTATCAACACAGCAAAATGTATTGTTGCAGTTTAGGCTTTACTGTTGTAGCTTCAAACAAGTAGTTCTGTCTGCTTCACATTTCATACTTGCTTAGGCCTCGGTCACACAGGCCTAGTGACCGGTTAGCAAGCCCCCGGTCTGGTCACTGGTGTGTTTTCCCCAGCCCATTGGCGAGAGATTGTGGGATGCTGCTGGTTCTCACTAGGTGAAATCAGTTGCAAAGAGGGTGCTGGACCAAAAACCTCACCGTGATTGTTTGGTTGCTAGCAGATTGGAGAGGTTATCCATAGTTTAAAGGAAGACACCAACTGAGCGGAACATTAAAAAGCTGTGATGCAACAGAGAAGCAGCCAGTGTTTTCAAAGTAAAGGTTTTTCCTTATTGCTAAAAACAACTTGTAGTAAAAGGTGCAATTTTTACCTTGAGAGTAAGTCTCCGTTTCTGGATTGCATTACACCTGTGATTCTCAAAGTGTGAGCCGAGACCACCTGCTGGAGGTACTGCGGGTAGAGACCACAAATTCAATTAGAAATCACTCAAAGTGTGTACAGCTACACTTTTATATGACAATTAAATTAAAACTGATAACAAGAGGTGGTTACTTTGAAATACTTCTCATTACTGTGATCCAGGTTTGCTGCTCTTGTATTGAAGTTTGTGTCCCAGTGGCTCACACATTGGCCATAACACTTTGCATATGACTGTGTAGCAGTTTATAGCCTGTGTTGTTTATGTTTTTGAGTAAATTTTAAAGGATAAACATCACTTTCTCTTGTTTTTCGATTACAGTGAAGATTTCAGACTGTAAATGTTTTTAGTTACTTTGAGGAAGCTTGCACTTCCTCCCCTCTTTCTGAGTCCAGTTTTGGAGTATGCTCAGTCTTCAGGGCTGAGCGACCACTTCCTCTAAGTGGCAGACAGCTCACTGTTTTCTTCCCCACCTTATCACTCTATCACCAGCTAACAGACACAGAAAGAGAGAGTTAGAGGACGAGAGAGCAAGCAAAGGGAGCTCCTTTTTGGTCTCTCTCTTTCTCTCTCCTGTGCACTCTTTCAGGTTTGGCTCTCCCTGTTTGGGCACGATGAGAAGAGCAGATTATTGGAGCTGATAAGATGAGGAATGCTGCTTAGAGAGGAAACGCCATTCTGGATGAGATGTAGCCTATAGAAGCCTGTTCCCCTGTCCACGACATGTCATCCAACACCACCACTGGCCTTTTCCTATCCTTCGTCTTATAGAGGAAGGATAGACATAAGGGAAGTGAGCCGGGATTGAAATCCATTGACCCAAAGCAGATGAGCATGTCCATTCAAGCCGCCCTTTTCCTCCTGCTTGCCCTCTTTCTGCCTCTGTCTGCTCCTGTTGTTTTGACTTCATTTCTCTTGAATAATAATAAATTCAGAAGTGCGTACCAGTGGCCTAAAAAATATCAGTAAACTGTTGTCATTAGAACAAGTTTGTACCGAGAAAATGTCACTGGAAAATGTGTTAATGGAGCAGTATGTGGAGTATCTGCAGGGGTGTCGAACTCCAGGCCTCGAGGGCCGGTGTCCTGCAGATTTTAGATATCAACACACCTGAATCAAATGATTAGTTCATTACCAGCCTCGGGAGAACTTTAAAACATGTTGAGGAGGTCATTTAGCGATTCAGCTGTGTTGGATCAAGGACACATCTAAAACCTGCAGGACACCGGCCCTCGAGGCCTGGAGTTCGACACCTGTGATCTAGAGAGATACTTTTGTCAAATGTTATTTAGTTTTCTACTGTAAAATCTTTAAAAATTAATCTCAAAGGGAGTGGAAGGTGGAAATCTTGTGGTTTGTTCAGATGCAACTTTGTAGGCCTAAGCTGTGCTGCCATGAGAGAAGAGTTTTCTCTTGGAAACCCTTCCAAACTGCTCATCTTGGTCAGTCTTTTTTCTAATTGTACTGTTATGAACTCTAGCATTTAACATTCCTACTGAGTCCTGTAGGGTCTGAGATGTACAGCTTGGTTTATTTGCACTTTATCTGAGCGTTCCACGCACTGACTTTGGTGGGACATTTATTCCTGGGAAGACTGACAGGTGTATTTAACATTTTCTGCTTGTGAATCATTTCTCACTGTAGAATAATAGACTTTAAATTGTTTGGAAATGGCATTATTACACATTCACAGCAACAATTGTTTTGCTAAAATGATTGATGCCTTTCCTTGGCATTGCACTAAGACATACTTGGATACTCTAGACCAGCAACCTGCCAAAACGTCTGCTTAAATCAAAGTGTTCACACTTACTGCTCATCAATTAATCAGGTAATTTTGATTAACGCATTTATTATATCATATATTTATATGATATGATAAATATTATATATTTATAAAATATATTTGATTTGATCATTTTTATTTAACATTTGAGTTGCCCACTTAATCCTATGGAATTAGTAACTGCATACTTTGTAAGACCTTTTTTTTCACATGACTGTAACATATTATCTATACTGAACTTATGAAATTAAAATTGAAGTTACGTTTTTCTAGAAGCAGGATTAAATACTTCAGCTGTCTTGCCAGTGTTCTCTACTGCACCCCAGTAAAACATGTACCTGCTGCATTTTGCAGAATCTGAGTTGTGAGTTGTGGCCACTTGTTGAAGTTTTAAAACCTTGTAGATTCCTTATTGTGGTGCTTATCCTACATTTTAAAAAATTTGTTCAATAACCGATATTCCAATGTGGAAATTTTCCTTCCTCCCAGTGTTTAATGTTCATATAATACAAACAATACTAGAAGAGTCTAAAAGAAAAACTATTTGTTTATTAGTTTCTCAGGATTTTCTTAGCACCACCTAAAACAGTGAAATGGCAGTTTGTGATCAAAAATAAAAAGTATATAATATGTTAATGTCTTTGATCATATTTTATTACAATCTTTGATTGAAATTGTCCACTTGCACACATGCATGATACAAAGAAAAGCCCAGTTTTCCTCTTGAACCAGAGCAAACCTGACTACATCCAGAAAATGAGCAATGGCTAGTGAGAGTCACGGAGGAGAGACAAGGTTGTCTGTTAGCAGGTTCAGAGAGCGGCTGAGGTGAAAAACGGAGAAGGGGAGAAGGAAAGAGCAAGAGACTAATAAATAGTGTGCTGGGAGTTGAAAACTGCAGACAGAAGTTTTTATGTGCGACTGCCTCGCTTAACCCCAACGCCACTGAAAGTTCAGCCAGGGCCTGAATTAGATCACATCAAGGGATCATCTCACTCTGTGTGCACGTGTATGCTAAAGTGTGTGTGTGTATACCACATCCTTCAGCCAAAACTCACCTGTTGATCTTCATCCAACATAGCTGACATCTATGTCACCCGTACAAAAACAGCTCCCAAAATGAGAGCAGACATGTAACCTATACACGCTTGATGTGTGTGTTTGTATACTGTGAGGCCGAACTAAAAGTAGATTGTTTGTGTGATAGAGGCCAAGGCAGGAGAGAAGTTAGACGTTTTTGGTTTTGGCTCGTCAAACCATAATTTAATTTTGTTACCACTGGGCATATAATAACAGATCTGGACATCAGTAATAACAAAATTGTACTCACGCTAAAAGCTAAGATCTAGAACAAAGTCAAACAGGGCAAGAAATACAAGTTAGACTGTCAGACAGGTTTCAAACCCACATGTTTGCCAACATCAGTTGTTCCCAGCGTTGAACAGTGAAACGATCACTCAAAAACTGGCTGACTTGAGGGATTACGCCATCGTTTCAGGTGTTCTGACTTTCAGCTTTACCTCAAAATATGTTGGGTTACATAATCTGCCTAAACTTTTGGTTGGTTGAAAATCTGCCTGAATGTCTGACTTGTGGTTTGTTTTGTAGAAATTAGTAGAAATGCCATGCTCTCAGCAATTATTTTGCTATGCACAGTGTTAAGCAATTGCAAAAGCCTTCCAAAATAAGACCAAGGTTATAATTTGGTGTGTGTTTTGGGGGAAAAAAAGACAACAGCAACACTTATGTGAAGTTGTGCAAGAAAACAAGTAAACCACCGTGCCCATGACTCCCACATTTAATCAGTTGAGGCTGTGATGTTATAATCATAGATAAGAATGCTGATTGTGCAGCTAGAAGACAATGCCTGCACAGTCCACCAATGTAGACAAAATCCAGTAAGCCAAACACAAATCTTTTTCTATGTATTGTTCCAATACTAATTTTATATTGCATGTAGTTTTATGTTTTAGAATATAATAATTGGGGTTGTTACTCAAAAAAGTAGAGTTACACATTACACTTCTTAAAAGTTATACAGTAAGTTACTTAGTTACATGCCAAAGAATCTAATTTGTTACATTATCTCTCCATTAAATAACCGTGCATTGCCACATACTTACCAGTTAACAATATAAAACGCTGGCTACAGTTCCCCACATGAACTGAAACCCCTAATGAGCACACACACAAGAGCTTTCTTTTAGTGTTATGTATGAAAACAAAGCCGACTACAAAAAGCAAAGATGACAACCAGCCCACAGAGATTTGAATTCGATTGCCACAGTGATTCTGCTGTAGAAACATGTACATGTAGTAGAACTCGAGGCTAAAATGCTGCAAGCCTGATTGTTCATCAGGTTGTTACCTGCTGAAACTCAGGCTCTGGCTGCTGGGATGTGGTCTGCATTTACTCAGCTTTATCATCAGCCTGCGTTCTTGGCTAGCTTTGTATTAGTATTCTGTCTGTGTAGGGGCTTCTAAAGACCCATAATTGTTTCTTGTCCTGTTGTGCAATAAAAAAGTATAAAAAGCAATGTCCATGTCTCTGCTGCAGGCTGCTCCACCAGTTTCCTCCTCCTGCACACCATCTGAAATCAGCTCATTGTGTTACAAGTGCGCAGGAAGAAAAAAGCATTTAGTCATTTGCAACACGTAGCAGTTGGCTCAGTCCATTCTGCTTCCTAAGTGAAAGGGCCTTTAGCCGTTTTCTTACTGTAGCAGATACGGCATGTCTCATTAGTGCCATACAGTTTATGGAGAGAGCTTGTTATTTAATTTCATTATTTAAAACTCCAAATATTTTCATTTCAGCCTTCAGAACATCAGTAATAATCACGCTGAACCTTCAAAAACCAGTGGGGGACATGTAGGGGTGGGTACCAAATTCAGCATTGATACAGTTTTACACCAAATCACTGGGTGTCACTTTTGATATCAGTTCATATCTGGGGTTAGCTGTTCCCACCGTTTTGGCACACACTGTTAGTGTGTGCCAAAAGTTACACATAATTGTTGGTGTGCAAAATGCAAACCACATCTAATCAGAGAAAAAATCTGGTCAAAACAGAGAGATTTGGTTTTGTGTTGTGTGTAAAGTGTTTCAAAGAAGTAAAATGTTTCAGTGGAGAAGTACAGACTCAAGAAAAAAATGTTAATTTATTATTTCTTTTTGAGCAAAGTCCAGAAAAACAGTTGTTATTCACTTCTGGTACCAAATACAGGTGCCTGTACTGATACCAGTGTGTTTTAAAGTACAGTATGAAAGGTAGCCAGCTGTAGTAACAACACAGTGCTTATGTCCATCTTTTATATATAGTCTTCAATTTTAATGTATAGGCTTGAGGTCTTAATGTTAATCTGCCTGTTACCAATGTCCTCTATACACATCAAAGCTGTATCTAATGTTAGCAGTGTAGCTGTTACTTTAATCCATTTCAATTGTTGCCATATTAATCATATAAATTGGACCCAGACTTTCCTTCAGCATGGAGAATATAGAAGCTACTTAACAGTCATCATCTGTACCAAAACACTGAGGCTGGGTGTCAAAGCCTAGACAAACCCCTCGATGCTTAACTGAGATTACACAACAATTAAGATAAGAGAGGATGAGATTTTCCTCTCCCCTCAGTCTCTCACCCTCTCTCACTCAATCTCGCTCTCTCCCTCCTTTTTTAAGTATGATTGTAAAGAATGTTGTTTAAAGAAGGGAAATTAAGTTTGCCTTTGATGTCTTCTGAAATATGAAACAGCCACACGCTTATAGAAATGTTAAACACTCACCACACACACGCTCACGCTCACACACCAGCTGATTTCACTGGAAGCCGCTGCTTCGCCCAAACTTTATTATACAAATGCCCAAACAGACTAAACACTTACTTACTTTTCACTGGGAATTACTTAACTGCACAGTTTCAGTTTGACCTCTGTGGAAGTGAGCAGTCACCTGAGCCACCCCCTCACCCCCGCCTCCCGTAGTCTTTTCCCTCCCTCTACCTCTCACTCTCTCCCTCTGCTGCTTTCTGCTGACTCCTGGAATTATGATCTGTTTCCCGTCCACAGGAATAATAGAATACAGGAGGAAGAGGGGGGTCGTCAGCAGCTCTGTGGAACAGTAGTGAGGAGTCCAGCTACACTGTGGTTACATTCTGTTTGTATGTGTGTGTGTGTCTGCAAATGCGTTTATATCCAGATGTGCTAATGTGCGATGTTTTCCTCTTCATTTCCATAAACTTCACACATTAAAAGATTATCCTCGGACACGGACACACACATAGAAACAGAACTTAAACTCCATTAATGCTCATAAATCTTAACCCTCCTCCCATTATCTTGACAGTAAACGCCTCATGTATACAACCACACGGCAGGCAGTGGGTCTCCACTCTTTACCAGAGCCTTCAGGCACTTAACACTATCGGCAGTCAGATCCAGCCACTCCAGTGTGTTTGGAGTGTGTGTGGAGTGTGTCCTCAGCCGCATAAATATTTATCACACGGCTACCCCAGGAATTTTAATGAGCACTGATGGAGAGCAATCAACACAGTAGAGCCAGTAGAGAGAGAGAGAGAGAGAGAGAGGCGAGAAGATGACATGAAGTGAGAGTTTGTGATAATTTAGCTTTTAAATATTAACATGACTTTCACTGTTTTCCCGAGAAGAGTCACACACTCCTGCTTTCCTACTGATTTAGTCTTTTAAGAGTTTTTGTGTGTGGCTTTCTGCACTAAATATGTCATTACTGTGTGTGTGTGTGTGTGTGTGTGTGTGTGTGTGTGTGTGTGTGTGTGTGTGTGTGTGCAGTGTAGTATTGTACATACTCATCAAGGTGACAGGGCCACCCCTTAGAGGTCACTTAACACATTGTGTGCAGGCCAAGCTGCATGGGGAGTGAGGGAAGGAAACCTGAGCTGTAACTCACACAGCTCGCTCTCTCTCCCCCGTAGACTCAAGCGCATACATTGAATGAGACACGCTGGACCTGGCCTTTGACATCTGGCTGGGAGCGGCTAATAACTGTCTTGGATTCCTAAAGACGCAGCAGCTCGGAGTTCATTGAAATTTACTGCAGTGATGCTTTATTGACTTGAGGAAACAATAAATATGAAATCATTGATTTGTGTTGCCACAGAGTGGCACAAATGAAACCCACAGGTCTTCGTTTCTTCTGCTCAAGATTCCAGGATTTCATAAGATGCCAGATAAATTACACTAAATAGAAAGTATGTCAGTTTGAAGGAGTAGTGCAGACAGAGGTAACCTACATTTTTTTATGACTCTGGTTTCCATATTTTGTTCCAGTGTAAACAACATATTGTGTCGAAAAGAGCTAAAATAAGCGGGTGCAGTCGTGCAGACAATATTTCTTCTTCAAATGTTAAATAACTGAAAGTAGAATATATGAGGATTTTTAGATTTTACGTGGTTTTAAAACGTTTAACCTCCTACCATATAATGGTAAATTCCTCGTAATACTATTTTTAGTTTATTTAAAGCAATAAAGTAATAACTTAAAATATTCTGTATAATCTAACCTGTTGGCCTGAATTTCTGTTACTTTATTACATTCTCTTTTCAGTTCAGTCACAGTTATATCTGCTAATGTAAGATCTGTGTATGTTTAACTTCTCTTACTAATCACTTTGAAACCCACCTTAGCGATCCTGAGCCTCAGCCCCAGGCTGAGAAGCACAATCTACTGTGCTTGAACAGATACTTCATGTCAGAGTCAAATTTTTGTGTCACTAGAATTAAGTATTAAGTTATTACCAAGTTATTACAAGATTATGATGTACTGTGAATTTAATTAGAAAAAGAAATGGTGAATGTGAAGCACTTAAAGAGCACCTTTTTAACATTCACCTGTTAATGCACACACACAACCCAGTGACAATAGAGCAGGCCAATCATCAATAACATCTTAGAACTCAGTAAGATGCTCAAAGATGCCCTGGCGTGTGGAAGGGCCATGGATGAAACTCTCAGCCATGTGATTTGTGGACAGCTCGCTCTCACACCTGAGCCATTAAAACAGAGACTACTGCTGTTGTACAAATTACTGCATCAGTCTCCGATTTCATCCCTCCCTCCTTCTCCCTTCCCTTTACTTGAAACTGAGGGTCTTTTTGTGCTTTAAAGGAAGTGATAAGTTGAGGCGATGCTGGCGTTAGAAATTGACCAGTGACAGATTTGTGACTGTAGGTCCAGGCAGCACTGAAACGATGAAACTCACTTTTTTTGCTACAAGTATGTCCCCACCTGCACAGACACACAAACACAGATAGCGACTCCCACACCTGTGCACATTGTGTATGCATTAACTTTCATGTTTCTGCAGGCAGGCTAGGTATCAGTCTGCTCCTTCCTCATTGTCCCGCCTTCATGTCCTTGTCATTGTCCGCGCAGTAATTCATTCCGGGTTTAAAAGCCCTGGATCAGGGATGACTTCTTCCATCAAAATCCCACCGAGGTCAAAGATCAGAACATCTGGGTCTGGTTGGAACATCTGGGTCTGCTGGGGACATGGAGACCATGGGCTCCAGACTCTCACAGCGTTCTCGGCCCCTTTATCTAATTTCCTTTGAAGTATTTGCAGCCTCATGTCCACTACTGTACAAATACCAGAGACACTACTGGACTTCCAAAACCACATCATAGTCTCCCAGCATGCAATCCTCAGGGCAAGAGAGAGGAAAGAGAATCAGTTTCTTGAAAATGTTTGATCTGGGTAGGTTTGCAGTCGGAAGAAAAATAAATGCAGCTTAGGGACATTTAGCATTTTTTAATCTATCCTGACAATTGTACTTAGAGTGTGTGTGTGTGTGTGTGTGTGTGTGTGTGTGTGTGTGTGTGTGTGTGTGTGTGTGTGTGTGTGTGTGTGTGTGTTCACACATCGCTGCCTGTTAGTGTGTATGTGCCCTTATGTGGGGGTCAGCCCGTGTGCTGTGTGATTTATTGAAAGGCCTTGTAGTGATACCAGATTCCTTTGCGTTAAATGCCTGCTCTGAGGGCCTCTTACTGGCTGTGTGCTTTATGGACCATGATCACACCCTATTTGTCTCTCACTTTTACATTTCTAAGGATTAATTTTATGGCTTCTCATCTTTATTAGACTGGATAGTGTAAGAAAAAGGGCAAAAGAGCAGAATGAGTAAGGGAAGGTCAGACCGCATACTTGAGGACATGTCAGGCTTTTTGTATTACGAGTGATTGTTTGACTGTATAGGTTACAGTTATATTTTGAGTCTTTTCAATAGTCATACTGCTTTTGTTTTATCTGATGTTTCGGTCTAGTCCAAAAGTACTTTTTTAATGAACAGTAAACTGTAGGAAGATGTTGTGGCTTTTTAGATTGTCCAGTTAAGTTCCATTTATTTCCAGTCATTACCAGTACAGCTGATCAAATAAACTGAGCTGATCAGGAAAGAAGAGGAAAGGACCACCTAGTGCTAAAATCATCAACTTATATGCATTACCAAAGCATACTCCAGGCATGTGATGAAGATCCTTTTACATCCCAGTCTCATAACTATTGCTTGGGAGCTAAGATTAGATAAAAACTGGGGATGTTGTGGTTTTATTTCAATCTGCAATTTGAGTCTGTGCTTTTTCTCTTTCAAAGTTTGGATCAATCTGGGATCGGTTCGGCCACTACAATCACTCCATTTGTTCCTGAGGAAAGTTTCTGGCTGGTGTTTTCCACATACCAATTACTTGTGGCGGTGTTCATCGCATAATCAGGACAGAAAATCGTCTCAGAATCAAAGATGCGTTTTTTAATACTTAGTTAAGGTTTTTAATTCAGAAACTTATAGAAATGACTTTACAGCCATGAGCTGATGATCAGAATTGACCGAAATGATGTTGCCTTATTTGTGCAACGCATTGTAAATAATAGATGTGACCCTCTTTTTACTCGTCTGACAAAATGAACTCTTTGATGCCACTCAGAGACCTCAGTGCCCCTTCATAGGCTTTAACTTAGTCTCGGTTGATGAGCAGGTGTAGATCATATTGTCATTCAACTTGTGAGAGCCACATTTTGTCACAGCTAAAAAAAAAAAATTATTTATTTATTTATTTTTTTAGATTTGTGCTGCTTAATTGTGTTATTATGACTGCTACATATTTGCAGACACGGACAGAACGCTGAGTTAAACAGGACGTACCAAGCTGTTGGGTTTGGTTCCAAATCGGATCCATATGAAGATTGTATTGTGCCCCCATCTGTTAGTAGTTCATGTTGAATTATTCGCTACATGCTCTGTTTGGGTGAATTCACTTGGCCACAGAACGCTCTTGTTAGCAGTTTGGACTCAGCTTTTATTTCACTGAGTGGTACTCTGCAGTATGAGCTCTGATGGTGAGGTTGTCTGTCACCTGTAGAAATCCTGGTTGACAAAGACCAGACGCTGGATTAACTTCCTGGATGCTGAACCGTGTGGTTACGTGCTAAGAAGGCAGACTTAGCAGACAAGAGTCTGATTTCAGCAGATGTTTTCCTGCCAAACTCAGATGGAGATTTCAGGCCTAACAGTAGTGGTGACAAAATGCTGATTTAAATACAAGGAATGGCTCTGAAAAAATTCTCTCTCAAGAAAATTCACAAAATGCTATTTATGTAAAAAACAAAATACTGAGCAGTCTCTAAACTGAATAGTCTCTCCTTCCTTGTAGCCTGGTTGTACTCGATGATGTGTTTTTTGCCTCAAGTGGTCAAAAAAGTGCGTCCACCTTTAGCAAGAATCGTTCTCCGAGGTTGTTAGAGTAGTTTTACTTTATTAAATCCTCATTGGAGGCTGTGGTCATTGTGGCTGTCACTGCTGTAGCAGTGATATCACAATATAACACTTTAATATCTCCAAAAAAAGAATAATTTCACCAGTATTATCGTGGATAGCGCACACCCCTCATTTAAATCCCAATCTGCTCAGTGCTTTAGAGCTTTCACTGTCTTAGTAAAGTTACTATTCAACAGAAAATATACAGGCGGAGTACGAATACTTGCTCTAAAGATACATTCATCTTTTTAGATGTGTAGCTGGTTAACACATCAACTTGAATCCAACCATTTTTGACATCACACAAACTTGGAACATGTTTTAATAGGTCCTTTCCATTAGCAGTAAGTAAGGATTTATGTTGTCTGTTTTGGCACATATTCTGCAAGAATTTCTTCTTTAATATTTAGATAAATTATTTAAACTCACAACCTTACGGTTACTTTGCTTCCAGTCATATAAAACCACAAAACGATGTGATCTCTTGATGCGTAATACATATTAAGCACCACCACCGTGGACTGTAAATAGGGTATGAGAGAGATGTCCGTCATGCGTGTTACCCTTTGAAAGGAAAACAAAGTCAAAGAAGTAAAAAGTGTGCCATGTGTGGTCAAGGTTCACTTATAAAATTGCCTCTCCTGACCATTAACAGCACTGTCAGGCCATCTATCAGTCACACCGAATGGCAGTAAAGGAGCTTGTATTAAGCTCCTTATGCAAAATGCTGCAGCTGGAAGTTTGGAGTCTCGCTGCTCTGCATTTCCATCACCCTCCTCAGTTTCCCTCACAGTTAATTGTGTGGTTCTAAAACTTGGTTTGCAAAGACGTATATAACCTGTGTTGTTGCTACATTACTGTTTCTACAGTGTTTGTAAGAGTGCTGTGATTTACCAGATAAGAAGAAGCTCAGGTTAAAGTACAAATCTCCAGATGTGACATTATGTTAAGAAAACGCCGTCTGTTTTGGACTTTGGGGTAAATTTGCTGGTCAAAGCTGTACCTGTAAGGCAGTCGCAGGCTTTGGGAGCTCGCCTCTAAACTCCAGGTGCGTGGATGAATTTGTCACTTGTCTCGTTTAACAGAACGCAGACACGGTGACTCTTTAAAGATGCAGTCTGCGCTCCAGGTTCAGTCCAGTTCAGGTAAGGGTCTTGCCATTGGCAGCAGGTGTTGCAGCTTCATATTTATTTCACTTCATTTGAGCTAGGTATGCATGCAGACAGAATCTAAACAAAAGGCAACTTTGGGATTTTTTTCCCTGCAGGTCAAACTTCCTGCATTTGTTTACTTTCCCTTTTCAAGCATCTGTCTCCGAAACACTCACATCAGATTAGACTTAACTATCCTGCTGTTTAGCAAACCATCACTAACAAAGGTAGAAACCATGTGACTCCCTGATGTATAGAAATTATAAAGGAGGTGCAGTTGCTACTTGTTAATGTCAGCTTACCGCTTTTCTCTAAACCAGTTCGTGACTAGACCAGTTGATGTTTCTTTTATGCCAGCTATGAAATGTTCTCCATTACAAACCCTAATCAATATAATTATGAAGCAAGTGGATTATTTAATATAATTGTGGAGTAAGTCGCCCTATAATAATTACATTCAGCCTCATGATAAATTATGTCTCATTGCTGCAGGTAATTAGTCTGAAAATGTTTCCAGTTATGGCTTTGAGTGCCAAAATCGTTTGTGAGTAATGTACAGAGCTGCTCACATGAGAAAGAGCTGTTTGTCCTGCTGTTACAGACGGAGGAGAAAATGGGCTGAAGCTTTCATCTGCTCGGCTGTATATAGACCATGCAGAGTTAAAAATAAAAAGACCGCTCACCCAGAATTGAACCAAGTTTTCAACTCGGGCCGAATAATATCAAACTGAACGCTGTCAGAAACCTGAATCGGCCTGTGCTTGTTCCCTCCGTGTGTGTTCAGTGTTCTTGCCTTTGTGTGTAATCAGAAGAGTGTGATTAAGCGCTGTGGAGCCTCTCTGAGATGTGGGTCCCCGCTCTCTAAAAGGCTCAAGTATGCCAGCGCTGCCGTGTGCGTTCCTCTGTAATAAGATCACCCAGAAAAGACGTTTTCAAGAGGTTCAGTGTCAGATGGTAACACTGCTCTGCTCGGTGCACTTTACCCTGAGCTGCTGTTCATAGGTGGGGTTTGGCGTCCCGCTTCCAGCTAACAGTGTGTGCTATAAAGCGATATTCATTTCAACTTTGCAACAACAGTTTGAAAAAGAGCCTACTGTGTTTAAACGACAAAGCCAGGCCCGTAAAAGAAACGGTTTGGACCGACTACACCCCGCTTCCAACGTTTGCGTGAGAAGCGGGTACACCGGCTGTGAGTCAGGCCTCGTCGTTCAGCCTGAGTGTTGGACCTCACTGATGCTCATGTGGCTGAATGAAAGCAAATCCCCTGCACGTTCCAAAATCTTGTGGAAAGACTGAAACTAGAAGAGCGGCATCTGCACGCAGCAGCAAAGTCAGTTAAGTCTTAAAATGGTAGTTCTGGTTGACACAGTGACACTTAAGGTTGTTTAAGCTGGCAACACTAAGAGCGTATCGACCATGAAATACCCTTTTGAGCTGAAAGTTTAGCGAGTATTTACCGTTCCTTTGGTTATTTGTCTCGTGTTGTATTTTTTAAGTCAAACTTGTTTTTCTTCATGGATTGCATTATCCTTACACTAACACTTACTGTATACGTATCCTCTTTCAAATTCCAGAGACCAGCTCCTTAGCTCTTCCTCTCATTCAGGTTACGTCACTACATGTGATGTTCACACATGCAGGATCTTGTCCGCTGAATTCCATCCAGTATGCGCATGCATCATTTTCTGTATACCTCTCTGTGCACATGGATGCCGTTTATTACCTATCAATGTATGTGCATATGTATGTGCAGCTAACAGCAGAGATCAGCAGAAACACGATTAGCCTGAAAACATATTTGCCAGGTTAGTTAAAAACAAATAATAACACCCTTTAGCAGCCACACTATGCA
The DNA here is from genome assembly GCF_000239375.1 of Pundamilia nyererei. Lineage (NCBI taxonomy): Eukaryota > Metazoa > Chordata > Actinopteri > Cichliformes > Cichlidae > Pundamilia > Pundamilia nyererei. The sequence goes on from NW_005187554.1 coordinate 1,380,313, forward strand.
TGCATGTAACCCATTGAAGCAATGACAGATTGCACCACTGATAGTACAGACTGCTGCCACAGTGAGTTTCAGAGGCTATTTTGTTTGGTTGTCCTCAGACTTTTGGTCTTGGAGCATGAGGAGGCCCGTGTAGTGCAGAGAGAAAAGAAAAGAGAGAAGCACAGGGGAAACCCAGCACAGCACTTTGAGCACTTCTTGAGAAACCACCACTGCAGCAATAACTGTGTTTAACACGAGCCGTCCTGTATAAAAGTATTAAAATCACAGAATCAGCCTTTCTTCGTCTGTGTGTTCGACACAGTTGTCCATGAGTGAGAATCTTTGTAAATATAAGAAATAGAATAGTGGGAATAGAAGTCAGAGAAAGGACTGAAGCTTAAAAAAGACGCACAAAGAAGAGGCTTCTCTCTCTTTCTTTTTTTTATTTGGACTCGCTTTGGTGGTCTGAAGCAGGGTCTCACTGGATCTTGAACCCGGTGCAAAACCCAGCGGGGGGGAGAATGAGTGAGGGGTTGAGGGGGGAGAGGGTGAGTGGGGGGGTCCTGAGCTAGGGGTTACACCACTAGAGTCCCACAATTCATCATGCTCTGGCACCAACGGGGGCTGTCTGGACAGATCGGAGGTGGGGAGCCGAGAGGGGGGGATTGATGGCCAGGGAGACTCTGTGACCTCCTTTTTTCCCCCAAGAGAGGAGATAATGTGTGCATGTATGTGGGAGAGAGAAAGTTATCATCACCCTCCATCCCTTGCATCCTGTTGAAGACATCAAGTTTGGATATTGAGTTTGATCCAGCACGTCTTCATATCGGAGTGACACATCAGCTGGGCTGAGGGGTCTCCTCCTCACAGGCGTCAGATCAGTCATGACAGATCCTTTGTTTTTCTTTCTCCCCCTCTCTCCTTTCCCTTCTTTCTCCTTTTCTCTGGCTCCTCTCTGTCTTTTTACTAGGACTACCTACAAGGTGACAGCACCAAAGCCTCTCAGAAGTTGGGTTGGAAGCCAAAGGTGACTTTTGAGGTAGGTTGGTTTGAGAGCACAGCCGGTTGGTCCTGCTGGATAGCATTAGCACACATATAATAAATGTAATGGGAGTAGTTTTCCACGCGTGTAGACAATGGCATGACGTGATGAAATCAAAGGTGACTGGAAAAAAAAACACCAAATCAAAACATTTCAATGACAAATGAAAGAATGGTTTTGAAAGCCTGTAACGATTTCTAGAAACGCAGCCTTCTTTCAGCGAACTGTTAAAAGAAAATACACAAAGGTTCACTGCATCAAATCCACACGAAGCAACAGAAAACCAACCAGCACGTGAGTTTTGAGTCTTTTAGCTTTTAGATTAGAATTTTATTACAGTTGTATATTTTATCTACTTTACATTTTATGCCGCATCAGATTATTATAAAGCTCTTTGGTACCAAAGCTCTTTGTTTATTCCTCTCTGTGAATAGTGCTATAAAAATAAATACTTGCTTTATAACATTTTGTATGTTGTTTAGAAATCAGCCTTTTAATAAAATATTATTAAGCAAAGACTACTATAAATTAAGCAAATATTTCTCATTATATTTTTTGTAATTATATACTGAGAAAAGCACTTCTAAAATATATATATTCAATTCAATTCAATCTTTATTGGCAGACTTCATGTCCATAAAAACAAGACAAGAAACAAGAAACACACACACACAACTACCCCCCCCCCCCACAACACAAGGTATAAACCATTAAATATACATATGTATATAAATAAGTATATAAAGCATAATTATATTTCAATATATATTGAAATATAATGAAATGTACTTCAAATAAATATTATACATATTTTAGAAAATGTAATTTTTTGAAGTGCTTAGACGCTTTGATTAAATGGTTTCTAAGGCTAAATAATATATTAATAATGCAGCCAGTGTTGGTTAAACCTTATTTATTTTGGAGAAAGAAAAAAAAAAAGAAAACTACGGTTCAAGGTTTCATATTTTCTCAACTTTACCTGCTCGGGAAGTTTGGCTGAACTATAAAAATATAAATTCTGAATCTTCTGATAAACAAAAACAATCTTATCTCCTATCTGTCGCTGCAGACACTCCAAAGCTCTGAGCTCTTGTCAGTACAATATGACCCAACGACACAAGCACGTTATGGATCATTGTCAGGTCCTAATGCTGATAAACTCGATGTATTTATTATGTTTATCCAGCTGCAGTATAACTGTGTGTGGAAGGGAGGTCTTCACGTAGGCCGAGTTTGAACCGCGGGTGTAAACGAGCCTTACTTCATGTATTTTAGGTTTGTGTCTTTACCTTTTAGAGATATCAACCTTTCCAAATATATAAATCTGATCCTGTCCCCTTGCAGGATCTGGTGAAGGAGATGGTCGATGCAGACATCGATCTCATGAAGAAAAATCCAAATGCCTGAGGCCAAGTCAGTCGGGCATGTTTTAGCACTCCTGGGTTCTTCCACTGAGACCCATAGTGGAAGACCCACCTTTCCTTTTTACCTGTATGACTCTTCCAAATCAATTGATTGTCTTGTTGCGGGTGTTCGAATGAATAATGGTTGTTGTTGTATCTGTTGTCTGTTTCTCATATTTAGATTGATTAAATGCCTTTTACATTTTAACACTGATTATGTTTTATTGTTATTACTGAGGGGTTTTATTGTATTTTTCCCCATTGTTTTGGGACTGTCAACGCTGAAATCTTTTCTCCTGAAGTGTGACGTGGAAAAAGTTAAATGAATGAATAGAAATGACTGGATATTTTTATCTTTTATTAATATGAGGAGGGGATCCATTTGGTACAATAAAAAAAGTCTTTTAACATCGTGTCTGTTTGTTTTCTCATGAAACACAATAAATTGTATAGAAGGCCTAATTTGTTTTTCTTTTTTTAAATCTAAGGAAATGTGGGAAATAAAAGCTGCAGATCCAGGTTTGAACCGCAGGTTGCGTGCGCGGAGTGTGCATGTGCACGCGCATGGGATCCCCAGTTTGTGCAGAGGTCTGGCTCTTCTCCTGTCGTTTCTTTCCTCGGTGTTTGCTCCTAATTCCAAGTTTTTCTTTAGAATGTACCAGAACACTGCGCTCCTTTATTCTGAGGGAAATGCGTTTTTCTCCTGCTCTCAAACATCTACCTGGAAACATCTACATCTGGGTCGTGAGCGGCCTTGTGGCCTAAAATGAATGCCCGCATTTAAACTGTTGGCCCTGACTTGTTGTGACCCTGACGGTAACGGTTGCTGGGTGTGTTGGACACTCGTAACTGTTCCCACTTTGCAGAAGTTAGATGACTTCTTCTTCCTTAACAGCCACGCTGCTTTCTCTTTGCTCGTCTTTATTGTTTAATTCGAGGTATTGAATCCAAAAGGGTCGTTTTCACGAGGGCACGTCATTCATACTTGTTTAAGAAAAAGAGTATATTTGATTAAAATGCTGCGACTGGAAGTGATGCAGTTCTGTCATGTGTCTAACAGCCTAGTCATCAATCCTCTGCTCTTATTGACTGTACAGGAGACCTGACGCTCCCTATAGATTACATTATATTATTTGTTGTGTTTAATGATGGGCCTTACTATCTTACATTCCAGCCCTCCTGTATCACACTATTAATAAATATGAATGCAGAAGCAATCTAGTGTGTTTACAGTATTTGTGGAAATTTAGCTCTGTTAAAAACAGTCGAACAGTAACTCTGCATTTATATCTTCAAAATATAAAGTATGTGCGTGCAGCCAAAATCTACTTTATCTCAAATGAAAGTGCACGTGCACCAGAATGGCCTATCTCAGATGTAGTATATGATATTTTATTAAAGTATTATTACAAATATTTATGTAAGGCGCCTTTTCTCAATTTCCCGAAAATCATTAAAGTTGTGAAATAAGTTTTTTTGTTTTGTTTGAGGTTTTTTTGGTTGTTTTTTGCGGCATCTTATTTCCACGTGGAATGCTAAATGAAGTATCTCCGATTTAAATGCAGCACTCGGTAGATGTCGGTCCCTCCTCAGAGCACACTGCTGCTGTCAGGTTTTGACATTCAACTTGCGCGGACCCTGAAGGTCTCCCTGAGCGGTCTGTGGAGGGTGGGATCGCCTGTGTGTTTTTCTGGACGGCACCTACAGGACATTTAAAAGTCTCTGTGATCGTCCTGGACAGCGCTGAGTCTGTGCGGACTCCAGATTGGAAACAGATGTTGCTCTGAGGTTGTTTGGGCCCCCTAAAGCGCGCTGAGAGCACACAACACACTGAGCCCGCGGCCTCACACAGGTGCACCGAGTATTCCCCTTTAATAACATTTAGGCACGTTTTGTGATCGGCTCTGCTGCTGGCGCACAAACAAAGAAAAGATGACTGAGATTTGAACCGAGAAGGAGTCTCGGAAGGAGGAGGGGAGCAGACTTGTGCAGCTAAATAAACGTTTTTAAGGAGATTAAACGGCTCTAAAGTCACGATTTTCAGAATCCCTGAAAAACGCGAATATAATAATTTTTTGTCAAATCAAACGCACGAGAGATATTGTAAGGGGAGGTGATCCCTAAAGTGAAAGCTGCAGGAGGGAGAAGCTGCTCCTTTCTTTCAAAGCTCCAGCTTTACTGAGCACATTTGGACAGACGGCCACAGAGTGGAAGACGGAGAAAAGGATCCGACCAGTGTCCTCTATCATTTGTTATTAGGAAGAGAAAATACTGATCTCGCCCCTGAATATCATCCGTCCATCCATTTTTTTAACCTCTTATGGAGTGAGCCTATCCCAGCTAACATATGAGAGGTACGGACAGGTCGCCAGCCCTACACAGGGCCTCACTGAATATCAAGTTCAATTAAATTAACACGAATCGGAGCACTATCCCGGGACAGTGGAGGTCACCTGCTTGTCGTGTTACTGAGATATCAAGGACATAAAAGATATCCCATTCTTTATTATTACTGCTGGTCTACAGTGCAGACACCTTAAAATATTACGATTTTAAAAAGCGTTAAAAACCGTGTAAATACACATAAAAAATAAATAAATAAAACAAATGCTGGAATTTTAGAAACTCTGAAAATTCATAGTGAGAAACTGGAAAACTACGTGACTAGAGCCTTCACCAAAAATCCACGCAGGCACAAAACAAGACGCAAAATAAACCGTTTACACTGAAGCCTCGATTTCAGCCCACTTTAGGCTAAATGGTGAATCCTCACTCCTTTAATTGGTTTGATATGTAAAGTCATTAGGACACGATGGGCTTTTCTTCTTTATTCTTCTTTTAAGAAAAATAATACATCGAGAAAAAACGCAGGAGGCCGGATTCGTGCAGGAAATACAGACGCGATTTCAATCACTGCTCCTGCGCGATGGGATTTAGCTCTGCTCCCGCGAACTC
>NW_005187554.1:1385765-1403592 GCF_000239375.1 Pundamilia nyererei
CCTCTCACGGGAGAGGTGAGGAGTGTGTGAGGGGGGTACGGGCTTACAGTTTAGTCGGTAACTGTGAGATGGCCGCAGTGGCCAGAACTTGTATGCATATAACATGCAAATTTGAAGTATTAAAAAAATAAATAAAAACATTAACAAAAAAATTAAGCTGTGGATACAAAAGGTCCGTATGGGAGAATCTGGTTGGTAGATTGGACGCAAAACCCGCAGCGAGTGTCAGTGTGGAAATTGTTCCTGTTTAATTTCAGGCTCAACCTTCAGAAATAAAAATTCAAACTAGAACAAAATGCATAACACCCGCGAAAATGCGTTAAACTCTGTAGAGATTTTATTCTATTTTGTTTTTTCTGTGCGAAACAGAAAGCTTTTTAAGCAGTCAGTAAAAAAACAGAGCCTCCTTATTATTTTTTTAAAAAGCCCCCTTCAAATGTGTGGGGCGCCCACATGTTTCCAGGAGCTTCATATGTTTCCCCATAAGCGCTCTGATACCTGCCAAACCTTTAGAGCGCATGCTGTGGGCTATCGGGTTGCTTTGCCACTCGTGACTACGGCACTTGTGCAAAGATCTGGCCTTCAACGCTAATCAGACACTGGGATGAATTCCCCATGTAGAACATCTGCAGACAGCCGGGGCCGTAAACTACACCTACGCTCGTGTGATCCCTCGAGGCTACAGTCATACTAATGTGAACATTAAAGTATCCCGAATGCGGCATTAAACAATAATTCCTTAACTGGGGCTTCTGCGAGCACTTCAGTGCGCGCCTGAAGCTCCCCTTCTCTTCCGGGACTCCCTTTAGTTTGACTGTTTGTTATTGTTTGATACACTGCAGGCCGTGAAGCTGCCACGGCCAGCCTGCGATGTGCACTGCATGTGAAGCTGCTTTGGATAAAGCAGGGACGGGCTTTAACGCAAGCTGCTCACCGTCCTTCCCTAAAGTGCATTGTTGACATCCTCTCCACTGACCTCCATCACCTCCTCCTGTCTTGTACTTGCAATGAAAAACGACTCGCCATCGTGACTGGCTTTTCCTTCTTGACTCTTGAGTGCTGATCAATCACAAAGACGTTTGTTTGGAGGGAATAACGCGTTTCTCGTATTAGCCTGCGCTCTGCGTGCAACTGGTGGTTATTTCCACATTTCTTTATTTGATTTGTATGTAGTGCAGATTGCATTTGAACCGCAGTCTTAACCTCACCTGCGTGGTTTGTAGCAGAGGAGAAACGGCACATTGTTTATGTTAGCTTTAATGAGCTTGACTCATCTGACTGCTGGCCCTGGGGAGCGTTTGCGTGCTGGATTTCTTTCTTTCTTTCTTTTTTTACTTTTACTGACTCATTAAAAACCAATCCACACGGGCCGAAAACTAACAGTCACGTTTAAGCTTCAACTACCAGCCACTTAAAACACACACTGCTCTGTTTTGTTTTCAGCTTTAATGCCTTGCAGCTCGATGATTGCAGAGGTTAGAAGCCGCCATTAAAATAATAATAATTTTTATTATTATTATTGTGTGGAGTATATGTACTCGCTAATAAGATTATTATAATAATAATGAATAATAATATAATTGTTTTGCATGATTAAGGGGTTCCCGCCATGAAGTTACATGTAACTGATATTTTTCCTGATTATTCTTTTCTAACTTTAGATATATGTATATATATATTTTTTCTTCTAAAGTCAGGTTTTTTTTAAAGAAACTTCAGGGACCATATCTAATTAACACTGAGCATGCGTGTCTCCGTGTAAAACTGCCTACGCGCATAAGAATGACATTTTAAAAAGGCCGCTGTAAAGTTTTAATAGCAACCTTGTTTTTTTGTTGCTTTTCTTTAAGGAGGGGGGGGGGGTCCCCAAGTCATCGGGGAATTACTGGAGTAAACACGTGACACAGCAGTAATATTTCAATCAGCCAGAGCTGCGGTAAATCTCGAGCCTCCAGGAAACAAACAAACATTTAAAAATAAAGCAAAGCTGGCTGCAGTACATCCCTCTGTCACAGATCGTACCCATCAGGCCGTCATCCTGGTGCATCGACAAGGACCCCCCACCACCCCCACCCCACGCGGGGGTCTCCTCCAGCAGCAAAATTAACTCTGAAGACAAATCCAAAAACAACTGCATCCAAAAAGCTCCCATCATCATTCCCAAACAGCAGTCAGACGGAAGCCTGCTCACTTTGTAATGACTGATTTGTTTTGCTGACAAGGCCTTCAGTGAGTTCAGACCGCGTTGGTGAGCTGCTGCCACACGTGCATTTATTTACCGCCGGCGTTTACACTCCAGGACTGAACATATACAGCGCGCAGGTGAGGCTGGAGCCTCGCATTAAAAAAAGAAAATGGCATCTGCTAGGCTGCTTTCACTTTGAAAGGTAAACTCGGCTCGCCTGTGCAGGGCCACAGTCTGAAGTCAACCGACTTATAAAAGCTTTTCCCTCAAGTTGGAAAATTTATGCATTCACTTAAATACTTTAACACGCATAAATGGGCTTTTATTTTGTTTATTTCTTTCTCTTTCTCTCTTTAAAAAATCAGAACGTTTAGGTGAATTTAGCGCTTTATAATACATTTTTGAATTGAAATATATTTAACTACCATGCAGCTATTTCTGAATTCAAGAAATGTCCCCTTACTTTGGCTCTAGCGTTACTAATAAATCACTCAAATTCAAATAAACGGCACTTTATTAAACAAAACAAAATGTAATGCCTTCAAAGTATTTTTTAAACAAATAACACAAAATGAATAGAATAAGTCAGTATAGGCTACACAGTCCCTCTATTTCTATACAAGAACTGGGACAATTAAAATGCAGCAATAAGAAAACTGCGGAGGGGGAAAAAGTGTTTGGTCCTCAATGTCCAACCACTCCCTTTTCCTAAAAAATAAATTACTATATTAGGCTATAATTTACAGTCTAGTCGTAACAGCCGGGTTTGAGCCATCTTTAGAAACTATTCTCGAAGTGAGAGGGAAGGAAACTTACGTGTTTTGGTGTTACACAGCTCTGCACAAAAAATACAAAAGACAAAAAATCTCTCTGAATCGCTTGTCCATTCGGAGTGTGAATGAAAGACCAAAAGTACAAAAAAATATATAGAGAAATTATATATTAGAGTTATTAATTTAAAAGATGCGCTTGGCTTTCAGAACTTTTCATAAACAAAAGCTCCTGAGGTGCGATAGATGGACTGTCCGGACGGGAAGGCCATCTGACAGCTATTATTCCCGTTCAATGGAGAGCCGTTCAGCCCGATCCGCTGGGACTCGAACATCTCCCGCACCGAGTGGAAGTTCTGCTGCTGCGCCGGGTAACCCGGGCTCAAGTGACTCAGGTCCCCATACCAAGATGCGAGCCGACCCTGGTGTGCGTGGTGACCGTCCTGGCCCGCCTGACTCAGGTTTCCGTGCCCAAGTGAGGACGCGGTGGTCGTGGTGATGCAATAATCGGGCAGAGCCTCGTCCACTGTGGTGGAAGGGGCCAGGTGGCCGCTGGAGGATCTATCCCCTGCGTATAGACTCATGGCTTGCATGTTGCAGTGATAAGTGGCGTTGGAGCTCGTGGAAATGGCGTTCTGGTTGCAGGTCGTTGAGCTGTAAGCGGACGTCTGGTTCGGCGAGTAGCTGAGCGGCAGTGAAGGGGCGATACCTGTCCGAGAGGAGGCGATGTGAGGTGGGGAGAGCTCGGCCTGCGGAGACCCCCGCATGGAGGTCATGATGTTATCCACGCTGAAGCCCTGCGCAGGGGCCTGGCCGTGGTGATGGTGCTCGGTTCCTTCGATGCTGAGTGACCGGGTGGAGGGGACGCTGTGCGGGCTGCCCGTTGACAGGCTGCTTCTGCTATCTGGACTCTCGATTTTGGGCACGGCGCCCAGGGTCGGGGATGCGGCCTGAGGCGGCGTGGAGTTCCCATTCTCAGTCTTTATATCCTGGATCCGCACCGGCTGGGAGCCCTGCATGGACGGCTCGGGCTCCCGGCCCGCCGTGCGGACAGAGGGATCTTTGCTTTGCCTGTCCCGCTCGTCCTTGTCCTTCTGCACGTCCTTCTTTTTGAACCTCTTCCGGCGCCGTAGAAAGCTGCCGTTCTCAAACATGTTGTAGGAGTCGGGGTCCAAAGTCCAGTAGCTGCCCTTACCGGGCTTCTTGTCGTCCCGGGGCACTTTAACAAAGCACTCGTTGAGGGACAGGTTGTGCCGTATGCTGTTCTGCCAGCCCTGCTTGTTGTCCCGGTAGAAGGGGAACCTCTCCATGATAAACTGATAAATCCCGTTCAGGGTGATCTTCTTCTCTGGCGAGTTCTGAATCGCCATGGTGATGAGGGCGATGTAGCTGTAAGGGGGTTTCACCATGTCCTTCGGCTGGTGCTGAGGAGTGTACGGTCCGTACGGCCGGGCCATGCTGGCCGGGTACTGCTCGTGGGCTGCGTGCGAGTACATGCTCATAGCCGCAGGCATTCCCGTGTATCCCCCGCCGGCCCGGTAGTAGCTCTGATCGCTGCTGATGTAGGGCACGACTCCCAAAGAATTGGGACTGGAGACGGAATAGCGCGCCTGCATCCTGCGCAATGCGTAAAACCTCCCCAAAGCGCTCTCCCTCCACAAACTGTCAGAACTTCAGCTTGCGCTCCGATCTCTCTCGCAGCTCTCTGTTCACTGTAGAAGTTCCTTTTTCTAAGCCGCAGCTCGCCAGGGTGAACCGAAGAGAGCACGCACTGCTACAGTGAACATTTGGAAACTAAGAGGGCTGGAGGAGTTGCAACGAGGAACTTTTTTTTTTACCCTTCACATTTTTTTCCTCCCTTTTGGCTGCTCGGACTGCTCCACCCCGAATCCGAATGTGTGCTCCATTATCCAATGGGACGGCGAAATGAACCTGTGGAAACGCTGCACGGTGATAAAAGTTACTACCCCCACTCTTTCCTCCACCCCTCCTTCTCCTCCTCCCCCGCACTTCTTTCCCTGACTTCTCAGTTCAGATCACGGAATTATTAAAATGCTTTTCGGGGTGTGCCCAAAGTGCCAAAAGATTCATTTAATGGCCCAAATTGTGAGTTATTTATTATTTTCTATTAACTCTTCATTTTGAGACTCGTAAAATAACTTCACGGTGAAAATGGAGAAAGTGGATTTATTGTGTATAATTGATCGGAATAAGGTTTTGTTTTGTTTTTTCTTGGTTACCACAAATTCTTAAGGAATTTCTCTCATAGCAGACACGAGCCTGATATCAATTTCCAAAATGTAAAAAAACGCGAACGTGCACAATTAAAACTGCAGTTAAATCCCTTCAGCGATGCACGGTGATCTGAGACCTGTCAGTTTTGTGAGATATCAGATGAGCCTGAGCCTCTGAATAAACAAGCGGACATGAAAGAGCGTGGATGCCTCCCCGCTCCTCCCCGACAGCGCCGGTGGGCGGTGTGCACAAACTAATTAAAGGCTAAATGAAGCTCATTTGGCCCAGCTGGGTGTGGAGAAGTTCCCCAGGGCGCGAGCGGCTGCTGAGACGTTTTTAAAAGATGAAGACCTCCAAATGTCACTCGCACTAGACGGAGTGTTAACAGAGCCATGGAAGTTCTCGGTGATTTCTGTGAGGCTGGGGGTAAAAATAAAAAGTGTGAGAGGTGTTAGCCGAATTCAAAGTAATTTAAAGGCTTTAGAAATTTACATTTCTTTATTTAGATATTTTTTCAAATAATCTAAATTATTAATCTTATCATACAAACTAAGAACTTGATTGAAGATCAGATTTTAAAAAACTAAAATGTGGTTTGTTTTGTTGCTGAAAGACGAACTTCCCCGCCATACTGCTCTATTTCAGACAAGACTCATATTTCTCTCATGTTTTTAAAGTTCAGTATTGTAGATAATCATTTTCACAGAGAAGTCTGTCATATTTTCTGTTATAAATCAAGCTTTTGCCGATGTTAGTAAATGAAAAAAGGGTTTATTTTTACTTAAGAACGTATTTATATATATAAAAAAATACTAAACAAAGCAGGCCTGCATGGAGCACCGCGTGGCTTTATCTGAAATATTTATTTATTTTCTTAAACGATGCTCGTATGAAGGAGACACGAAACTCAAAGAATCCTAAACGAAAACCTTTTGGTGATCCAAGTAGAAACAAGTGTTTGAAAAACCTTATTTGGAGGCAAAGTCAACAAATTCTCAGTCAGCTTTTTTTTAATTAAACATAAACAGTGATTGTATATATGCGGTTTTTATGTCCCGATGACATAAAAGTTAATCTCAATATTTGATAACGCTTCTATGTTAGGCCTTGAAGAGCACAGAGACTCGTCTCTTAAAAACACTGCAAAATGCAAAACAAACAAAAAAGAAATCCTTCACGTCTCTGCGAACTAACTGCGCTAAGACCAGTGACGCTCTCAGTTTACCCCTGAGCAAACATCTTCACACCAACTTCCGATTGACAAAAGTCTGAAGTCTCCCGACAAAAGCGCAGGGATTAATAAAATAAACAGGCCTCGTGTAACAAACAGGCCCATGTCGACATGTTTATGCTGAGCTCCCTTTTGAAAACTGCCGAGACTTAAAAATTCTCAGAGACAGTTTTCACAATTTCATCTTTCCTGCAGCACAAGAGAAAAGAGGAGAAACTAGTTTTTGATTCGCTATAAAATCTGTTAATTTGTCACGTGTATGTGTGATTATTCAGCTCTTTGTTCTGCTATTTGCATGTGTTTACAGGGCCAGAGGAGACAAACGCTGTCACCTGTGAGGACCACGCACTGTGTGTTTCTGGCTGACAGGCAAACACGTCAGCTGGCTCCGCCACATCCAAAGCACACCCCTCTATCCGTCACTGCTGACATCTCAATGAAATACAACCACACCCTGTAATAATAATAATGTTAATAATAATGATGATAAAAATAATGATAATACTCCCTTCTGTGAAAAAACACACACCAAATTCAAAGGTTCTTATAATGACCTGCAATAGGTTTTAAACAATCTATATAAAAATGGTTTAACGAGACATTTACTGAGTTCTTCAGAGATCAGTGCTGGTATCAAGTCGGACGCGCTTCTTCTCCTAATGTGAAAGAGAACAGCTCCCCCGACTGGTCAGTACATAAACGTGCAAAATGCAGGCGTTTCCCCATCAGCAGTTGTATTAAGTAATGTTAGGCATTTAAACCTAACTACATTATAATTTGAGTTCCGGTCATTTCTCTCTGGTAAGCCGCATAATAAACTATAACACAGCAGCTGTTCACAGGTGTAACACATAAATGTATCCGACGACAAGGTTAACTCCTCTTTGAGCAGAGGCGGGGAACGGTGTGTAAACAAGAACACTAAAACACGGCTGTGGGAAATTAAAAGTAGAATTTTGTAATTGCTGTTAAATGCTACAAACTGTAGATGCACAGAACAGCTACTGTATGCTATTTAAAAGCATCAGAAATATTAGAAATATAAGTTATAGCTGAGGTGCTGCGCTGTAAATTACGGATACCCTGATTTATTTAAAATGTCTGCAAATGAAACGATATATTGCTGAAGCGGGACTGTCACACCAGACTTATATTTATTACAAGTATCATGTTTAAAAGCGAAATGCTGATGTTATTGTGTCAGTAACGCTAAAGTGATATTTGTGATGTGATGTTTTCAACAACAACAACAACAGCAACAAAAGACTTTAATAAGCAAAGTAACAGGTCTGACCAGTAGTGTGATTGCTATTTATGTGTTTGTTTGTTTAATAGTTTTTAAATACACAACATGAGAATATTACATATCCTTTTAAGTTTTTGGTCACGATGATCAAGTAAAAATCTGATGAGTAATTTGTTTCATAAGAACTGCTGAAACATTTAGTTTTATCTCAGAAATGCAGTTGAACATGTGTTGCAGTCTATAGTAAGTATAAGGAATCCAAATATGGCGATATAATATTAACTATATTTAAAATTAATATTCAATTCAAATCAGTTTTATTTATATAGCGCCAAATCACAACAACAGTCGCCTCAAGGCGCTTTATATTGTAAGGTAGACCCTACAATAATGCATTGAGAGAAGACCGGGGAACACCGGGCTTATTTCTGGCTTTCATTGTCTGACTGCCTGATCTTCCCCACTACTGATCCCAGTGTATTATAACCATCACGTTTAAAAGTGAAATGCTGATATTGCGTCAGTAATGCGCATGTAATAACCTGATCATCTGCCACCAGTCTTTTTGTTTTTGTACAGTCGTGTTAACAGATTCTCTCACTACCTTCATGCCCACTACGGATCCCTGTATTGTGGAAACGGGCAACAAACACAGCTTAAATGACAGTTTTCCAATATTGCTTAGACACGTTTCTTGAAACCGTAAATACTTTTCTAAAAATATTAACACAAAATCCTTTTTACCCACTCACAAAACCTCTGACACATTTGGCAGAATCCCATCCAAACAGTCTGATCTACGCTCCAAACCCACACAGTGTCTTCAGGTCAGTCACACAACCAGTCAAAAATAATAACACAATTATACACTATGGGTCAAAAAGCAAAAAGTGGACGCTCTGGGACGTTCTGTCTTTGGGTTTAAATGGTATACTGGTTCCACCTACTGGCAAATTGATGCATGTACATCATAAGCAGCACAACATGAGAATTTACAATAAAAAAATGGGTTGCTTACCCAATGATAAGCTTTATGTATATTAGTCCTGAACCTCACAATAGTTTACGATATTATGTTTAAGAAGACTCCCTCACACGGGATTGACTGTAAAAAAATTTTGTAGGCACTTTAATGTCATCACCATTGTTCCTGTAAAATGGCTCATTAGATACAGATGAGTTTCCAAACCTCAGTCATCCATCGAGAAAGCACATTAAATAAATAGCTGCCAGTCATCCATGTGCAAAAGATTCATTTTCCTTTCGATTCTGTCTTTGATGCATCAGCCGTGATTGGTTTAGAGAGGGTAAAGCTGTTTTCAAGGCCACATTTGGTCTCTCCCCCCCTCCCGTTTAACACTAAACTGGACATTTAAGATCAGCCGATAGAAAGAGCTCTCTGGAATCCCAAATAAAGGCTTTAATAAGAATCATATCAACAAGCAGTGAGCTGTTTCTGATTAAGTGACTCAGAGTATGCAATCCATTTCAAATGAGATCTGGACTAAGAGAGAAAGTGAGCAGAGTAAATGATCTAACCAGTTTGAACTACAAACAGAAAACAGCTGAATAATTATCTGTCTTTGACTATCAGCTTTACTGGGATTTTGTACCCAAATTTTCTAGCATGAGGAAAAAATGCCAGTGGCTGCTTTAATTATGCTGCTATTTTTAAACAAGAAGTATCTACAAAATCACCCCTATTGGTTACCATAGTGATGTGTTATTTATCTTAGTAGGTAAATAACTACAACGCTGATAATTACTCAAACCAATAAAATCTGTTTAAACTAAGCAGAAATAAAACACGTTGCTGCTAAACACTGCCCCCTAGTGGTGCATTGAAAACCAACAACGAACTCCCATTCGTTTTTCTTTAAAGAAAGAAACATGTCTGGTTAGTGAGTGTAAATGCGCCTCTCTTCACACTGCGTGCAGTATAGTCCTTTAACCATTACCGATCTAATGGCAGCTGATCCGGTCAATTCAAGACCTTAGAGTCAAAGCTATTCTATGCCCCCTCTTACCAGATCTTTCCCATCTGCTTGGTGAGATTCATTAAAAGCCCTCAAGTGCACCCAACTCCTCATTAACTTCACGTACGTCTACTTCAGCAGGCCGCCAGTCTTGCTGCCCACACCCAACATCAGCACAAGAGTTTCTGCTTTAGAAAGGTTAGCAGCAAAGTAGTTTAACCTGCCTGTCAGATAAGAGCCACAGAACAAAAATGTTTCTATGATGCCAAGAAGTCTGCACCTGCAGGGTGTTTTTTAAACTAGTCAGATATGTTTGTAGGCTCTGTAGAACTGATTGACCTCTGCATAACCAGCGGCAAGAAGAGATGTCCTGTTTTAAGGTGCGTAACTGGTGACAGCAGCATGGTGTCCAAGCTCTGACCTCAGAAGCTGATGACATAGGGAGCAAAAACAGCCTGTGTCCTGTATGGGAGCAGTGTTCCTGGCTGAAGCCCATTTCTGTTCTAGGAGTTCTTGAAGTGAAGCAAAAGAGAAGAGCAACACCTGTGGTAACATTGAAACAAATACACACACACACACAGCTTTACGCCCACTTCCAAAGTACGAGCCTAGCCCAGCCTACAGACATGTTGCCACATGGTCCGGTCATGCTTGACTGAAAGCTGCCTATGAGGATGATAACCACAGTATCTATTACACCACAGTCTCTGTTATGATGTTTTTTTCTTGTGAGATATTTAAAAGTGTTGGAAAAGTATGCCAGTCAGTCAGACACCACTAAACTACTGGTGACAGTGTACACTAATCAATGTAATTAAATTCAGTGCTATTGTTATTAACAATGGTTACCCAAAATAAATAGACCATTCCTCATAGAGCACATTTTCTTCTCTGCCTGAGCATTCAAAGCCTCATTAACCCATTCACATGGGCACTTTTTTCTAGTTCCTTTTGGCTGACATTCACATGAAGCCCTTTGGGGGCATTTCAGCATTCAGTATCTTGCCCTAAGACACTTTGGCACATAGACTGGCGCAGCCAGGGATTGAACCAGCAACCATTCCTATTACTAGATGGTCTGCTCTGCTTCGTGAGCCACAGCCAAGATGCTTAATCCTTTAAGATGAAGACCCTACATTATTAGAGAGAAAGCCTCAATGGTCAGAATACCCCTATGATGAGCGAGGAAGAGGCTTCCAGCAGAACCAGGTTCAGGGAGGGGCAGACATCTGCTGTAACTAACAGCTGAGAGAAAACAGAAGACAGACAAGAGTAGTAGCTTATCAACATTAAGAGAACACAACTATCCACTTTGTGAAATATACACTACTACTTGTGAAATTTTATAAAAGATTAAGTGATACCAGCCAAGGAAAGAATATAGAATAAATAAATAAATAACGGACCCGGGATTGAGCCTTGCGGAGCCCCACGGGTTAGAGAGGCAGTGGCAGAAAAGAACTTGCTCTCCCTAAGAGAAAAAGTCCTGTCAGATAAACATAAGGCAAAGCAGTCCAATGTAGAGCCAATG
Organism: Pundamilia nyererei; assembly: GCF_000239375.1. NCBI lineage: Eukaryota > Metazoa > Chordata > Actinopteri > Cichliformes > Cichlidae > Pundamilia > Pundamilia nyererei. Next base: position 1,396,940 of record NW_005187554.1, read on the forward strand.
ATACGAGCCAAAGATGTAAGCCTTTTCAGTAAAATATTATGGTAAGCATTATCAAAGGTTACACTGAGGTCAAGTAAAATGAATACAGAACCATTTCCTGCATCAGAAGCCATTAAAAGATCGTTGATCCTTAAATAACAGATATGATCAGATATGATCTGTGCAGTTTCTGTGTGCCTGTGCTTTCTTAAACGTTAGCTATATCCACACTGGTATCATATCCCACACAACACACATTTAGTTTGGTGGGGTCTGTTTACCTGTAGAGAATAAAGATCTGCATCTAATTTAATGGCGGTCCCTTCAAAGTTGGAACTTTCATTTCAAGCAAAAATGCCAATCTCACTGTGGTGCTAAAAGAACAGTCAGGGAACTGTTAGCAGCATTACTAGACCAAATAGATCTGTCAGTTCTGGATTTCTTCTTTAATTTTGGTATTTTAGTTTGCTCAGATATTGGTTTCTGATTCTCTCGGTTAGGGATGCCAAACTCTTTTTACACTGTGAGCCAAATACATCCCACTTTGTTCTTAAGAAACTTCTCCTTCTGATGACATTGAGATATTTTAATATAAAAAAGAAGTGTAATTTCAGCAATACATCTCATTTTTTCTACATAAAAAAAAATGTTGCTTTGGGCTAAAACTTTACGAAATAAATCTGTTCTGTTAGCTCATTGCACAGAATGCCCTGCAATCATAAAATAAATGCTTTTTGTTAACTGAGAGAATGTTGTTTTATGGTAAACCCACTGCAAAAATTAGAGATTTGTCCTCAATGTCCATCTATTACCTATTTACTTTGGTATAGTATGAATGATCATGCAGGAGGTCTTTATCAGTAGGAAAAGCTGTAAAACTTGTGAAAATGCAGTCAAGTCTAAAATGTATGCCCGCCTTCACATTTTCAAAACCGTCCAGCAGGCCCAAGATTGTAGTGCTTTTCAGGCTGATTCTGGCCCCCGGGACTTATGTTTAACACCCCTGCTCTTGGGTTTCCCAAACCTGTCAGTAAGTGTCCCTTTCAGGCCAAGCACTGTAGTTGTAGCAACTAAATATTTGTGAAACTGCATATGTTTTCATCATGTGCAGTTGATAGTGGAATTTCATTCAAACTGCTTTGACTTGTTGTCTTCAAGTATGTATCTTGTTTTACTTTAACAAATCCTTATCTGCAGTTAACACCTCCATAAAACTCAGAGCACAGATAATACAATGTGTTATGAAGAAAATAGCACGTGTCTGCTGCTGTGCTTTGAATTTACACTAGTTTTAGAACATTGCTAAACCTACAATCATCTAGTTCAGGATCTCTGCACACCTCAGTGGGCGACTAGTCCAGGAAAAAGTTACACAAAACAGTTAAATATACTGCTCAAAAACTGAAAGGAACACTTTGAAATCACATCAGATCTTGATGGAAATGACCGACCTACAGAGGACTGAAAATCAAAGTGAAAAAATGACACGGCAGGTTAGTCAGTTTTGCAGAAAGTTCATTGCAGCTAGTCAAAATGGTACGCGGCCCCCATGTCCTTGCATGCGTGCCTTACAAAATCAGGGCATGTGTTGATGCCCTGGGAGATCTCCTCTCAGATCTGGACCAGGGCATCTCTGAGCTGGACAGTCTGAGATGCCAGATGATTCTATTGGATTTAGGTCAGGTGAGCATGGGTGCCAGTCAGTAGTATCCTCACCTTCATCTTCCAGGAACTGCCTGCATACCCTCACCACATGAGGCTAATCACTGAACCCAGGGCTCACTACACCAGTGTACCAATACCTAATGGCAGTCAAGATGCTGCTGCATATTCTTCTGGTTCTGGAGGCTATTTTGTAGGGCTGTGGCTATGAACTTTCCATTCCTCCTTCCACAAAGGAGCAGATACTGGCTGATGGATTGCGGACCTTCTATCGCCCTGTCCAGCTCCCTAGAGTAACTGTGTGTCTCCTGGAATCTCCTCCATGCTCTTGAAACTGTGCTGTGAAACACAGCAGAACTTATGGTAATGGCAGGTATTGATGTGCCATCCTGAAGGAGATGGACTATCTGTGCAACCTCTGCAAGTTCAGGTATCGTCTCAGGCTACCAGTAGTGATACTGAGCCTATCCAAATGCAAAACTACTGGGGAAAAAAGTTAGAAAAGATAAAGAGGGAATAATATCATTGGTCTCCACCGGTAACCCCATTCCTGTTTGGTGAATTTCATGAACATCATAACAGCAGATTAACTGATTAACACTCTCTCTTACTTCACTGACCAGATCAATAATCTGCAAAGTTAACTGACTCAATGCTATACTCTGATTAAAACGTGTCCCTTTTGCAATCGTGAAATATTGTTGTTAGTTAGACTTGTTTGCTACTTGCTACTTTGAAGGCTATAATGTTAAAATGCTTTAAGAGATGCTTTGTCAAAAAATGTAGTAATGATCAGTAAATTGATGCAAGTACTGGTAAGTTAAAAAAAAACAACACAAAACAAAACAAACAAACACCTAGATCTGGTAGGCAAGCTGCTTTTTATATAAATACACATCTGATTAAGAATGAAATGTTCTTGCTTTGGAGATGCGATTCCAAACCACAAAAACTGCCCAAGACCTCCACTGAACATGACAAACAGACCAAAATGTTGACTGAGCTCCCTCAAACCCCACTCCAATCAATCCGTTGCAGGAACAAGCATCCTACGTTCATTCCCACGGAAGTCCCACTCTGCTGTCCCAAAGGACCCAAAGGAGCAACCACCAAACATGGTTCCTGACACCACAGCGCACCTCCAGCCCGATCAGAGACATTCAACGTGCGTGGAGGTAGTTTACACAACGTCGAGGTAGTTGTTTTTAATGTTGCGGCTGAATTGTGTAAAGTTGATCACCTGAGTTTCTGTAAAAACGTCTCCGTTCTATGGCAGTGACCACTAGATGGCACTGTTCACCACTATATTGAAATAAGAGGCCGCTGGAAAAATCCTGTTTGGGAAAATCCAGCAGCTGCAGGGTCAGTTTTGCCACTTTTGTGTGACAATTCTTCTTTTTGATATGTGGCTGCAGATGCTTGTTTGCTTTTGCTGTGTTGCCAAGAAGGAGCCCACTTCAGAAAGACCAGGATGACTCAGTCGGCCACTCTCCCATTGTGTTTTCCTCACACTGACTCTCACGCTCACTTACACAGAAATGATGAAGATTGTGAAAGGGTTTGTTGTGCAACTGCAGCCAGGTCATTCATTTTTCTCCGCAGTGTGATAGCAGATTCTTTACTCTGCATAAATTACATTTAGGTTACGTGAGAACAGGTTTTATTTCATTAAGGGCCAAGAGAAAGAAAAGAGTGTGCTGTCATGTGTTTAAAATGACAAAAGGTGACGTGAGAGGAAAAAGCTTTTCTCATATCTTGTATTAAGATACAAGGCGTGACTGCACGTGACAATCAAAGGTCACGTGATGCCGGGGTCCTAATAAGGAGCTCCTACAGATGTGTAATCTGTAGGATGCTGCATTTGATTCGTGACCAAAAACCATGCAGAGAAAGAAGAGTAAGGGCACAAGTGCGGCAGCCCGAGTCTGCTTTGTGTTTGTGTGACGAGGCAGCTCTGTGTCAATCTGATCTGTTTACCGCACTCTAAAAATACCACTTTGTTGCATTTCCACAGACTCGGGCCCAGTCGTTTCATTTGTTTATATGGCGTCTTGAGATGTTGGCAACCCTGGATGACCACATGGAAAGGAGCAGCCTCAGGATGCAAAAGATTTTCAGCTGCCTTCCACGGGCAAGACACGGCTGTGAAACACGTGAAATGAAGCAACGTTCAAACCAAGACTGGTCTGAAGCAGTGATCATTCCCCCCTCTGATCTTAGACTAATAATGTTCCTCCCTCCATGTTACATCTGTTTCATTCAGAGCGTTAACAAGAATCCCGCTTCTCTTATAATTTAATATAATATACAGTGGTAGCAAGTGCCTACATATATGCACACGCGTGTGCTTTTAAAGGCATTTTACTTTCCTGGATTTTCTCTTATACTGAGCGCCGCTACATTTTTCATTTTTACTGCATTTATTTAAAAGCTGTGTTTACTTTAAACCCGTGACTTTATAAACAAAACAACTAGTAAAATAAGAAGTATTATTTTAAATTTAACTACTTAACAGGATATAAATAAACTTCATATCATCCTCTTGAAATATTTATAGTATGTTGATATTGAAGCAGTGCGCTTAAAATCCAGTAAAATACAAAAGGTGCTCACAGGACTGTTATACGTTACATTAAATGTTATGAATTATACATTTTTCTGTTTATGTCTTGACTTAAGATTTAGATCTGTGATCCAAATGTTATATTATGTATTTTAAATAACTGTAATCCCTTTACTTCAAATAAGTAAAAGCTCTGTAATTACGACTACATAACCGAACAGAAACCAGTAAAATGGTTACTAAACAACAACAATAACAGAAAAAAATCGGATCCTCTCTCAAGTGTACACCTTTAAGCAGAACATTAAAATAAAGGCAATTATTGATTTTTTTAAAACTAAGATTCTAAACAAACATTATAGGGTTGTTTACTGTATGTTACTGAATATTCGCTGGAAACAATTTTAGAGAATAACAGAAATTCATAGCCTGACAGTTAGTGCAGGAAAATGCACTGAGATCCTTTACGACAAAGTAGTTATGCAACAAATGAATAGATGCTTAATAATAAGCATCCAAACTTTAAGGTAAAGTAGAAATATTACCATGAAATTGACCTAATTTATCAAAAATACTCAATGTGCAGCAGTATCTACCTTGTCCGTATTTGTAGACCACGTGCGCTATTATGTATTGGCGCTTAACACATAGGTGACACTTTATGATGTAATCTAAATAGGTTTAACAATTATAGTAAATAAAAAGCAAAAGTAAAGAATCAGAAATTTGGCCAAGCACATGTCAGGCTGACCAAATAATCCAAGAACTTTCTAAAAGGGCCTAAAATACAGCTCTGTTTAATTAGACTATGTGTCTTTGCTCCATGCAAGCTCAAGATCAGCTCGTTTGAACTCAAGTGAATCGAAAATGTGATGGATACACGCGCAGGGAAAGACTGACGGAATTTAGCCTAAAATATATATCAGCTTTATTGAAACATTTTACAGGACAAAACAAAAAGAAAAAATGGTAAAAGGATTATACAATAAGTGCAAGATTCGTTGCAGTTCATGAAAGCCTAAAGCGTTGTGTGTGTAATAAGATACAGTTACATGGAGTATAATTGGTTTGCACGTGTTACAAGAGCAAACGCATCGAAAGTCGTGTTTCTGAAACTTCTCTTGAAGAAGAAAGCTTGTCAGGGTTCATATAGGCGAAGTGGTACTTCTAAAGGCCTCTGGAGTTTCTTCATTCATGTTTTCTTCAATGCATAGTTCAAGTCCAGCAGAATTAACAATAATAAAGATATTTGGCTGCATAGGAGGCAAACATGTGAGTGCGGACTCCACCATCCATGCTAGCACGAATCCTTCAAAAATTACAAAAAAGACAAATAGACCAAAAAAAAAAGAAGATCTGCGTGTTTGTTCAGATGTGGCTGTGATGCCTCTCTTGTTTTGAAGTCCGCAGTGACAGGAGAGCTCACATCACGCAGGGTTTGATGTCCTGACAGACGCTCTGGGGGTGGTGGTGGTGGTGGTGGTGATAGTAGGATCCGCCGGCCGAGGGGTGGAAGGAGGAGATGCCGTTAAAGTTCAACACAAAATCTTTCCTGTCGCAGACCGAGGAATGGCTCTGATAGCGCGGAATCCCCACTGTGGAGAGGCAGAGAGGAAAGGTTTTGAAATAAAGGAACACATTTCTGATCACTGTCAGGAAATTAACGGTGGCATTAAAATATTCTAAAAGAAAGAAAAAAACACAACAGCTGAACTTGCTGTCTTATTTAATCTCATCGAAATAAAACATAGGCTCTTGTCATATATCTAAAATCAATATTTACTTTGATTCTACATTTTTAAATTAGAACTTTTGAATGCAGAACATGAGCCATTCCTCTTTTAAACAGTGCTGTTGATACTTTTGTGTGGCTTTAAAATCAGCACAATTGTTGATGGCGTAAACGGTCCTTCTATTGTATTTATAAAAATAAAGTGTTTACGCTTAAATTTTCAGTTGCCATAAAAATCTAATATTTCTTAACACAAGTTAAAAAAAAACCCGAATTCTTTAATCATAATATTTTTCTTTTTGCAAGCCTCCCTGTTGGCTCACAGCGCAGCCACACATCCGTCCTTTTCAGTTTCTTTGGCTTCTTTAGCTTTCTTATATGGATGCTTTCAGTTTTCTACCCAGTTACATTTTATCATTATTTTTTGAAAATGCTGCGTTATTTCAGGCAGATTCAGTGGCCATCGTCTGTGTCTGTGAGCGAGGCTCTGTTTCCAGAAACAGAAAACTAAAAGTGGAGACTGCGGCTCCGTCAAGGTCATAAGGACTCCAGATGTGATCGTGTTTTTCAGGGGGGAAGACAGCAGGCTTTATCCTCCGGGCCACAGCTCGCTGCCCTGCGCCCGTTTTCATAGACAGCACACACACACACACACACACACACACACACACACACACACACACACACACACACACACACACACACACACACACACAC
>NW_005187554.1:1404370-1410808 GCF_000239375.1 Pundamilia nyererei
ATATATATATATATAATTTTTGTGTAGTCTACAATTTCATAATTACACGTTACAGTTTATCACACGGGCCTCTGCAGAAGAAAGACCCACTCATTTAGAGTGTTGCGTTTTAAATGTGCTTATATCATGCAGATAAAACTTAGATGCAGTGAAAATTGTTATTATTATTATTGTTTTTTGGGGGGAGGGGGGGGGGATCCCAGAGATTTTAATCCGGATTCATCTACCCCTCTGTAAGCCTCGAGTTATTCTGTGGTACCTGAAATATCAGTGGAGTGGCTGTCCCTGCCATTCTGGTGAAGATAACTCTGCTCCAGGGAGTAAGGCGACATGCCGGAGTGTAAACCAGAGGATGCTGGGCTGCTGGAGGCTAGAGGCTGTTGTTTGATGTAGGGGGAGCCGCCGGAGGACGCCCAGTGTGCGGATGTACTGGCGTACGGGGAATGGCCGTCCAGCGCGCTGGCCATGGCTGGAGAGGACGGTACAGGACTGCTGCTGCTATCCTGCCCATATTCCCCGTTAGGAGGAACAGGACAACTCGCCATGTATGTGGAGCCGGGACTCGGGGACATGTGAGGTACGTGGTGCCCGCCGCTCAGCCCGTCGTACCCCCCGGCCATTGAATTGCTCATCATGTCCAAGTTGTAGCTGTTACTGTGACAAGCGAGGGTGGCCGATGGACCCTGGAAATCAAAACTCTGCGGAAGAATTGAGGTGCCGAAGCCTATGCCATTCATCATCCGATACATGGGCTTCAGAGCTTGACATTTTCTTCTGAAGCCTCTGGGTCTGCGCCGAAATGAGCCTTCCTCGAACATGAACTCACTGCCTGGATCGATCGTCCAGTAGTGGCCTTTCCCCGGCCTGCCCAGCCCTTTTGGCAGCTTGATGAAGCACTCGTTAAGCGATAGATTATGCCGGACAGAGTTCTTCCAGCCCTGGTACGAACCCCTGAAGAATGGGAAGCGAGCCTGGAGAAACTGATAGATTTCACTGAGTGTCAGCCGCTTGGTGGGCGAGCTCTGTATTGCCATAACGATGAGAGCGATGTAGGAGTACGGCGGCTTTTCCGGTCGCCTTAAACCGGAGCTCGTCTTCTTTCCCTTGACGCCATTAGAAGAACTTTCTGTGGCGGCTTGTGGGCTCAGCATAGCGGGATGCAGGACGCCGGACGCCGGGCTGGATCTCAGAGGAGGCGGAGGTTCCAGCTGCTGCTGAGGGGTCTCGGTCGTCATGTCAGCTCTGACGTACAACTGGCGTAGAGAGAAGAGAGGGGAGGGAGAAAAGACGACCTGGAGGTGTTTCGGGGGAGAAATGTGCTGGCTCCCAGCGGTCAGTGTCCTTGCAAGTGAGCGTTACACCGCCAGTGGTCCTCAGAATCCCAGCGCAAAATGGAGTGAAATCTGTCTCCAGTTACGCACGACTCTCCTGTTACGCACGGTGCTCCTTTGACGCATGCAGAACGCACGGCTGGTACGCACTGACAGAGAGGAAGAGGAAGAGAGAGTGGGGGGAGGCGGTTATCCACTGGAGACTAAGTGTCCAGAGTTGTAGCTAGACATAAGGACTCCACGGGGTGTCACAGCAGCGCTAAGTGGCGCTGTGTGACGCGCCGGGTGGCCATCGACCGCCTATAATAATCCCTCAAGTGCAGGAAACACGAAAACCCTTGGACTTATTGCGCGCAACAGTCCAGCCAAACAAAGTCCGACCACCTATCATTGCATAAATCTTTCTTCCCTCTGCTCGAGCCCCCCGCCTCTTCCCCCGACCCTTTCTCCTCATCCGCACTCTGCCCCTGCAATTCTCCCTGAAATCAGTGACACACACACACCACCCCCCTCACCCGCCCCCATGCCAAGTCCATTTACCGTGCAGCAGCCTTAAAGCCTCTCATTCTCTCCTCTCCTTCGTCTTGTTTCTTCCCCTCCCACCACCTCTCTCCAAGTTCGGACTACACGCAATTAAGCCATCTATCAAACCTCCCCCAGACACTCCAATCAACAACGCCACACGCCAGCCGCACAAGTTTAAAAACGAGCTATCCCCCCGCCTCTGCTCCTCCATATATGAAGCAGTGATTTCGTCCCAATGTGCCACAGAGCATAAATTTCCTCTGACAAGAATAAACCACCGCAATATGTGCAAAATGTCCAGCTTGCATCTGAAACCGCGATGGCCAAAACATTCACACGGGCCCTTACATGATGTCCCCCGGCAGATAATACCCAAGCACATCAGTGTGAAACACCGACAGAAAAAAAGGCCACATTGCGTTATTTGTATTATTTCGCTCATAATTTCCTCCCAAACTGGTCCAGAGGATAACAAAAACAAACTGTCGCGGTGCCGGGCTGGGGAGAGGAGTGTGAGAGATGGAGAGGTGGTGGTCTTTACCGTGCGTGTGTGTAAGCGGGGGGTTGCTCTGAGTAAATGACTTTGACATGAGTGGAAGCAGGCTTTTTCCATCAAGCCCGGCCCTGGATACCACACACAGCGCGCCAGTGTCAGCTTACCGCCCCGGGCCAGAGTCGGTCCCATGGGCCCCACGTTCATTAGACAGAGAAAAGCGAAATTAGGCGAGCGGGCGTCGACAGTTTCCTCCCCTATGGAGACATCACACACAGATTTGTCCAACATGATGGAGTTATATATCCCATAAAGGTAATATCAACATCCGTGCTGCGACAGAGCGGAGAATATTGGGCTTTGAAGAACAAAAAAAAGAAGAAAAAGGTTTTACTTCTGGAGCTTTTAGGTTGAATTGTATGATTGTAAATCTCCCCCCTTTCTAATTTTTTTCAGTCACGTATTTGTAATATTTCAGTGTAAATTTCAGCCGACTTCAACTACTCCCCTCATTTCCACAGAACCTCGCACAAAGGGAGAAAAATAAAGCCCCACGCAATCAAACTTATAAATATCCATGTTTTCGCCTCTTTTTAATTTCCCGCTCAAGTGTGCCTGTGCACGTGTGTGCCTAAGGGCCCTTTAAAGTTTAGATATAGCCTGGAGGATATAAGCAAACAATAACCAGACACACTAACCTTTGCACTTTGCAGAACAAAGGATGTGCGGATAAAATCGTTTTCCACTGCAGTTTCGAGGACCTAAACGGCCCCAGAAATTTCCTGCGACATCAAAACTTATGACCCCTGCCGAGATCAGGATGCTTTTGCTTGGAGAGGGAATCTTTGTTCTGGGAGCGCTTTGAAGACAGCGATCCGGTTGCTTTTTTACGCGTTGATCTTATAGAGCTTCTAATTTGGTCTTCTGGAATATAAAGCTATCAGCTGCCAGCGCACAAACGAGATGTGTTTCTGTTTTTGTAGCACGGCCACGACTGGAGGCTGATATGAAGTCACTGCGGACATAATAAGGCCGTGTGTTTGTTTGCATGTTTGGACGAAGATATATGATTATCCCACAGAAAATATCAGACAGGGTTAAGAAACGGGCCTGCTCTGACCTCAGGTAACTTACAGGCCTCCTTTTTTCTTTTTGTTTTCTTTCTTTCTTTATTAAAGGATAAAATCAATTATCCTGCTTCTCAACACAATTTAGAAAAATGTATTATTTTGGACGAACATTTTGTACTTTCATTACTGATTTTATTTGTTAACTAATATAACCGAACAGCTTTAAAAAGAAAGCTTATTTCCGAATGTCACGCAAAGGCAGTGTTCACGTGTGTAACAGTTAGCTCTGTCTTGGTTGTTTTGTATGCTCCTTGTTTGTGCAACAGGCCTGAAGTAAACAATATTCATCAAGTGAAACAATAACAAATACAGATTTCAGGTCTCTCTCTCTCTTTTAAAGGTAATCTAATATTCTTTTGGCTGCTCGGCTTTTCTCCTGCCTCTCCGCCTGCGTTTCCTGTGGCGGTGCCGGGAGCTTTGGAGCTGGCTCTCCGGGACTCTAGGAGGTCAGGCGCGGTTCAGTTTGCCCGAGTGACAGACTGTTTGGACTTCCTAACATTGTGCCTGCCTTATAGTTTTGTTTCATAACACCGCGGCACCCCCCCCCCTTCCCCCCACTCCCACAGTTCTCCCTACAGAATGCGTGATGGGTGCAGAGAAGAGACGAAGGCTGAAGTGAAAAAGCAGAGAGCGTTTTCAGCCTAAGGTATGCGCCTTGGTGTCGAAGTTATTAAAAATGTAAGGGTGCTGAGATGACTGGGGCCACGTGACAGGCTCTGAGAGCGACAGGTGTGCTGTTCCGGTGTTTCACCTGCAGGTTGCAGCATTGTCCATAGAAACAGGAACGAATCTCACCTGTCACCTGTCTCAGCTGCTGAGTGAGCCCTGTAAACACACACCTGCCCCCGTACTGCCAGCTCAGTACAGGGGCCACGAGCATATGAGCTACTGCACGGCTAACTTAGACTATACACTTAACTATATAAAATATTTTATTTTATTTATGTTGTATTTATTTGTTTGTTAGTTCGTTTATTCCTCAAGATGCACGTAACAAAAATAGCTACGTGAGATATTCAGGTTTTTTTCTTGAGTACAGTCAAAGTAACTTACATTTAAGAAATTCCAAAACTCTTATCACTTTATAATTTGGTTGCCCTGAACATCTCTAAAACAGAATTGATCCACTATGTTGTTTTTTCTACCCCACAATGAAATGTTGCAGTTTTGCTATCTAAAGAAAGTTTAGTGCACTACAGTCTTCAATAAATCACTGACACTAGGAACTCTTATATTGTGAAATGTGTCACCAGGCTTTGTGTCAGAACTGTGTATCTTTACTTACAGCTACAGTTAAACACAGCAGAGTGTGTAAACCGAAAACCGAAACTTTCTGTTTTGTATTTGATGGTACAACAAACAGATAAACCCAGAATGACAGAGTGAGAGAAAAAAAATAAATCAGTTGGATTTTTATTTCTGAACAACTAGTGCTAATCAAGAAAAGAAAAATTATTATTACAGCTTAATTTGAGACACTTTTACTGAGTTTGGGCTAAAAGCGTCGACGGACTGATCAATTATTTTGTCTGAGCTCAAGCGTGATTTTTTTTTTTTTGTGATCAACACCTCGTTAGGAAACCCGCGGCCCCGAGTCTCTGGGTCCGTTTCAGGACCGAGGAGAGCAAGTATAGGCTCCTGCATGGGGACACGGACAACAAACAGCCCGCGTGTTTTTAAAGATCCTGATATGCGTGTAAATCTCAATGTGGTCACAGAACATAAATCATAAATGGCCTTTTGTAGATGGAACAAAACAATTAATTGAAGAAAAATAAATAAATAAATAAATAAATAAATAAATAAATAAAAAGCATAATTCTCCTTCTGTTGTTCGGTTTAGTTATTTATGGATTTGTTTGTTTGCTGAACTTTTATGCAGTGTAAATAATACCAGTAGATTATTTTAAACGTTGTTTCATTGAGCCGTGTTGCTCGTTTATGGGAAACTTAAGATGGCTATTACAAATAAAATAAGTACAGAAAAGTAGGCTTTTTAAAAAGGTCTTTTATTTTGATACTTTCTTGTGGGTGGAAAATAAAACCCTTCTTGATTAGGGTTGAAGTCTGTCTGTGAGGCAGATCTGGCACATTTGTTTGCAATGTAATGTGAGACGTTATGTTGTTACATGACAAACTCCTCACCGCTGCGGAGGTATTTTCTTCCATTTGGACTGAGTACAATAAATAAAGTAAATGGAAAATAATACGAATAAGCACCATCATCACAAAAGCATTTCATATGTAACATTTATTAACGATGGCTGACTTCTATTTTGCCATTTTACTAAGTAAATACTCGCTAATATTTACAAGTTTGGATAAACGTGTCGCACTAAACGCGACATCGTCCAAAGAGCCTGAAGGCACCAGACTCAACATAACCTTTGATTGTAAATATTTTATATAATTATATATCTTTTGACTTTGGTAATTTTTGTAATTATGGTTTCATTTTCAAACGAAAATAAGACCAACTTATTTTCCTTTTTGGCTCTAACAAGAGAAACCACAACAAATACCTACAGCAGGTGTGAGGCCCTCCCTCTCCCTCCACCACATATTCATGCACCTGCTTCTGATCTAACAGCTGCCTTCCCCCCCTTTCATGTCAGCAGTGAATAACTCAGTGAACACCAGGGTCCCATTGTTTCACGTGTTTTGTTTATTCATAAAAAATAACAGGCATGCACCAATCAATCAATCAAACAATCAAACAATCAATCTCAGGAAAACGGCACATTTTTCCATGCGTTTCTTAGTGCAGCCACGTGATTCCTAACGCAGCCCAGTCAATAATATTATACAATATTTATACAGCAGGTCATACAAAACATGAAAATATAAATAAAGTGATACTTTTAACAGTTTTGACGTGGCACTTTGCTGCCGTCCTACAGTAGAAATGACCAATGAACCATAGATACGAATATGAATACTCTCTCTCTCTCTCTCTCTC
>NW_005187554.1:1410828-1439468 GCF_000239375.1 Pundamilia nyererei
CACACACACACACACACACACACACACACACACACACACACACACACACACACACACAGTGGAATGTCCTACAATGACTCTAATGATTTGCTTAGTCAGCACACAGTTATATCTAGATTAACAACTCGGCATGTTTGTTTTATTTTTCTTTGACTGAAGCTACAGTAGTCATGATGAGACACACCGACTCTCACACAGTAAAACAGTTGAAGCACTGAAAGCTGAGAGTGCCCACCAAAGTGCACACTGTGGATGAGAACACACAAGTCCTGACAGCACTCTGGATGTCTCACGACAGCAAGGATTCTATATGAAAGCCTCGCGCTTTGCTGGGCATCTTGAATGTGGCCTCAGGTGCAGCGGTGCCCGATGCTGTGTGCTGGAGGTATGTGGGTGCATCTCTGCCGGGCTCTGTGCCGCTGTACGCCGCCTCTGACATGTAAGTGTGCTGTGCCGGATAGTTCAGATTATAGGGCAGTACGTGGGCCACTGGGGACCAGTACAGCCGGGGGCCGGGCTGCTCCACGCACGACCTCTCCTCCCTTCTTTTGAAAGGTGTGCCGAGGATGCTGTCGATGGCGAACGGGCTGGAGAACTTGGCCCCCACTCTCTCTTCCGGGGCCGGGAGGCGGGTGTCCTCGCTGAGGATGTCCGGGCTTTCCTGCTCCTTGAGGGGCCTTTTGGAGATGCGCTTCCTCCTGCGGCGGAACACCCCGTCAGCGAAGGTGTACTCGCTGTGTGGGTTGAGCATCCAGTAGTTGTCCTTGCCCCAGGGCCTGGACGGGTCCCGCAGGACTTTGAGGAAGCAGTCGTTGAGCGACAGGTTGTGGCGCACGGAGTTCCTCCAGCCGGTATAGCTGCCACGGAAAAACGGGAACTTCTTCATCAGGTAGTCATTGATCTCTGCCAGAGTGAGGCGGCCGCTGCTGGACTCTCGGATGGCCATGGCGATCAGGGCGATGTAGGAGTAAGGGGGCTTAGGTCTGCGGGTGTAGGGCTTCCCTTTGCCGCCATCGCTGCTCTGTGTGACAGGTGCCGGGCTGTTGGCTACGCAGTCTCCGTCCGAACCCAGCTCGTCTCCGGACAGGGGAGAAGGGACTCCCGCCTCTGCGTCAATGCACAACTCCAGCGGCTTCTGCGCGTAGTGATGCGCGGAGAAAACTTCAAGTTTCATTTCCCCAAAAAAGGATAACCGTCTCCTCTCGGTAACCTTGCCGTGTGAATGGTCTCCTAGGTTGGACTCTTGTCTCAGCTCAGAAGCGCAGCAGGTGTACGAGTCCTGACAGCAAAAATGTGCCTGAGTGTTTGTTGTGTGTTGTAAAGGCTCGTGTGGAGCGCTGGAGGCACCCTGAGCCTCAGTCTGGGGCAGCAGAACACAGATCTGTCTCCGGAGACACGCTTGTCTTGTTATAATATAACGCCTGGGAAAGGGACGGCCCACAGGCGGGGTTTCCAACTCGAATCCATTGAAGCGACTGAAGTAATATAGTATATGTATGTTTACAATTGGACGTTACCATGCCACACCAGGGAAGAAGAAGAAAAAAACAAACAGGGAGGATAAGTGAGGCGAGGCAGGGCAGGTATGACAAATATAATTAGCTTCAAACGCAACTATCTGTGAATAGCTCGTTATTTCTAGTTACGAGTTGCTTTTTATGGATTCAGTCAAAGTGCAATGAAATAAAGGCGAATAATACAATAATTCCTTCCTCTTACTTCTTTTTAAAACAACTTCAGCCCATTAAGGTTATGAAATTAAACACGTTTTTGAAATCAATAAAAAAAAACTTTGACAATTTTACGCACAACAGCAAATCCTTCTTGAAGTGTTGAATGCCTTGGCTTTTACACAGAAAAAAAGAAGACAGCGCAGAAAAACCCTAGACAGATTAAAAAAGGTGACACGAGAGTTGATAGAGAAAAATGCTGTTGGCTGCTTTTCACTTGAACCTCTCATACCCATCCGCCGGCGCTCCGGCGGAACGAGGAAGTAACGCGAAGGCTAAACTGAAATAAAAGCGATAGATTTTGGAGGAGTTCCAATTAACGCACGCTGGGTGACGTGTAAGTCGCCACACGCGATAACACAGAAAGAATTCATAGAAAATTCGCAAAGATTGCCCGCGAGTTCACGGGGAGTTCAGAGTAGAGAACCATTGCACCTGCATGCATGGAAACACCTGAGCGAAGAGCAGAAAAAAATACACTTACTTCTGTGTCTGAACATGTGATGTAAATGAGCGAGAGCGAGGTACCCACTGTCTCCGAAACTCCAGAACCCTCATTTACTGGAAATACATCACGTTCTTGGATAATTATATTACACGCAGCATTTCCTTTAGTATAAGGAATATAAGGAGACCGCGGCACTGACTGCATATCTGTACAAATAGATGTGCACTTCCATTAGAGCACTCAGACACCTGGGCCTTGCTGCTTTAACTTGCTGTGCGGCAAGCTAAAGCAAACAGTTGAAATAAATTTTATTCTATTTCAACAACATAAAACAATTGCATAAAACAAAGCGTTTAAGTTTGTAACGTAGATAAATTATTATGCAAAGATGGATTTGAAGAGAATTTAAGAAGATCAGGCTTTTTTGTACTTTGTCAGTGTTGCAGTACAGGTTTGGTGACAGAATATAATAACTAGTTAATATCTGAGCTATAAATCACAGCTCCAGTCGAGAGCTTGTCAATCAGTTACAGAATGGAGCTTACTTAAAACCTACTGGAGCAGGTTTTAAGTAAACTGACGCCCCTGACACCTGTAAACCGAATATGTTAGTGGCACTAACTCTTTTCCTGTCAGCGCCTCCGCCATGTGACGATGCAGAGAGCAGCTGGAGTTAACATGAGTTATGAGCCTTGCCTCAGGCCAGTTAAACTGTCTACTCTGGCACTCCTGTTCCTTTGTGCCTGCTCGGACTTTCCGGGGCCCCCAACAACACAGAGCAGGTTCAGCTTCATTTACCCTAATGCATGTGTGCGTGTTTACATAGTTCTGTTGAAAATGTTTCTATTGGTAGTTCCTAGTGAAACATATAAGATAGGGTCACTATAAACTACCTACTGCCTTCCAGACAGCAGAGAGCACTGAGATACCAATCTGTGTTTGACACCTTGAACAGTTTGTGAGTCTACAGTACATGTTTTTATGTTATCACATAATTATCATGTTGGGTATACATGACAGGCATGATTAACGATATGACCCTGAACTGTTTGTGTATATATGTTTGAGAGAACATGGAAGGTATGCAAATCAACTATATGAACATGCACTTTGAAGCCTGTCTGTTTTTCCAGTTGTGTTATGACAAGCCCGATGGCAGCTTGTTTCTTGAAAACACAGTTTCTGTTGTTTCATTTCTTTGTCAAATTCAAGGTCCGCTTGCCTGCTTTTTAAGAGGGCAGGCTCCTACGCACCTGTAAGGGTTGTACATGGCATCATTTCAGAGGTGCTGGTTGTTGATTATCTGAGAGCCCAAACTTTCTGACAGCCCTATAAAAATACAATATATTGCACACAAAAATCACATTTCATTATACATTCTAAACAAATCTTCACAGCTAAATGTTAAATAGGTTGCCATGTCATTTCTATCAGAACCCTCTCTGCCACATTTTACATTTTTCCTCGCCCACTTCCACTGAATGTTTTTAAAGGTTTCTCTTGATCGATAATTTCTTTCAGAGGAAAATCTGCTAATACTTTGATCTCATCTAAGTGCACTTTAACCGAAGCATTGAAGTCAGACCGGACATGTTTATATTAAAGTAATAAATGCTGAAATAGATGCTGTACACTCTCAGAAATATGATCATTGTTTACAGTTAATCTAAAAAATATACAAACTCCAAATCTGATTATTAGGACTCTAGGTAACCACACCTACCAGCCACTTATCAGGTACACCCTGCTAAAGACACCTTTTGTCTTCAGAATTAAATGAATTCTTCATGGCAGAGAATCAGAAAGGTGCTGAAAATGGTCCTCAGACATTTTAGCCTATATTGACGTGATAGCATCACAAAGCTGCTGTAAATGTGTTGGCTGAACACCCATAATGTGAATCTTCCCTTCCATCACATCCCATAAGTGCTCGACTGGATTGAAATCTAATAAATGTGGAGGCGATTTGAATACAGTGAACTCATGATCTGAGCTTTGTGATGTGGTGCGTTCTTAGCCGTCCTTTGTGACAGGAAAGGAACATCAGAGAAACCAAAGGTTGTCACATACAAATTTACATTCTGGAAACAGCTTTCTTCTCTCTCCGGGAATTCGGGGAGCAGCTGGTGAGCTGAAATTGTTTTTTTGCTGAAACTCAGGAGGCTGACTGCTGAGAGCCTAAATCCAGAGCTGAGGAAATCAGCGGCATGTGCGCTATCATTAACGCCGTCGCTGCACAACAACCCGGTGAGGCGCAAAGGGAATTTTACACTGCTTGGCTGGTGGTAGTTGTGCCTGCATGATTTTTTTTTCTTTTTCTTTGCAGGAGTGAGATGAGGCTGTATACGATTTCAGGTACTCTGCCAAGGCAGCTACACACACCTGTGCCAAAGTGATGTGGTGTGAAAGGAAGCACACCTGTTCTCAGTTTTTTTGTGCGTGTTTTATTCTTTACATGGCAATTTGAAATCACAAGTGGAAAGACTGTTTACCCAAAGGGATCAATAAGGTATCACATTATCATTTCACTCTGCACATTTGGATTAAGGTGGAATTCAAACCTTCAAATCGCTTGAGAAGGTCAGGCTCTTCTTTCACCTTTAGGCCATAATGAAAGATGATATATTTAATGCATTAAACTGCTTTAACTGCATTGTCATATCAGCAGAGTCAACTCTGCCCCCTGTTAGGCTAAAGAGATGCGTTATGCTTATATAACCTGTTAACAAGTCTCTTCTAAAATTGGCAACTTGATGGTTTGGCTCACCTGTTGAGAATTAACGTGTCTTCTTTGAGCAGCAGAACTCTTTTAAGTGCTGACACGAGTGGCATTCCAGTTATGTAAATTGACTGGGTGAATCCCTCACAGCTCCAAAAATAGCCCCACCTCTGCAGCGGTCGGCGCTCACACGCTAACCCTTGTCTGCAAGTCTTCGGATGACTTCTTACCTGTATCTCATCTTTGTTGTCTTTCTTCTCTGTGAGTGAAGGATGGCCAGCCCCCATGTCTTTGTATAAACAAAGTGTGAGCTGTGTGCGTGTGTGTGTTTTTATGTGTGTGTGTGAGCAGGGTAGAGAGGAACGGCAACAAGAGGCCCTGCGTGGCTGAGATTCCTGAGATTCCCCGCAGCAGATATAGTCTGACAGAGGCCGCCGATAGTAGACATGCTTCACTGGGGCGCACAGGTAGGTACAACAATGTGTCAGCTTCGCAGCCAACTCAAAGATCAGACATTCCACATAAGCTCCACTCATTCCTGCAGTCTGCTCGGTAGGCACCAGCTCAGGGGCGTGTGTGTACTGGGGTGTTTGTTTGACTGCAGCTGTTTGTCCTCTCAGGTGTGTGGGTGTGGGAGATTGCGCATGTGCTATGGCAAAAAGCAAGAGCAAGATGCATACGTTCCATCTAGTTTATTCTTCAAGCGGTGATTACTGTAATTACCCTACGATGTGGCCTTCTAAGCGTTTGCTGCCTGCTTTGTTGTGCTTCTGTAGAATCAAACCTTTGTGTTTTGGAAGATAAATTGGTAGGGGGGCGTTCAGCCCATGTAATCAGAGGCACACCTGAGCACTTATCAGTGACAAACAAAGTTCCCATGAAGCTGTTTTCATACATAACCCAGGAACTTTCCACACTGAATGCACTCTGGGAACTGCTGCATGTAGCATCAAAAATGTATCCGTGACACCTGATAGGCAAATAAACAGACACGAAAACATGCAGTGACTCACAGTTTTCATAAGCACGGTCTGATGTGCATAAATCTGTGCAGCATGTGTGTCAGCGATTAATAAATGAAATCAGATATATGTATAAAAAAAAGAAAAAGAAAAAAGCAGCATATCTTGGAGTCAGTTGGCAGCTGCGGGTTGCTATTTTGGGTTTTCCTGCATTCTTACTTAAGGTGTGCACACCCTTGCCAGACCAAGAGAGAGAAAGAGAGAGAAAATAGATACATATAAATAAACAGAGCCAACAAAGGTATAATTAAAGTAATTAAAGAAAGAGGTGAAGCACAGGTGAAGCACAGGTGAAACGCACCCAGGCACTGGTAGCACCTAAAAGTCATGCAAAGTCATGTGACTCAGTCCCCTGTAACACCCCCCCAACCCAACCCAGTTACTGTCTTGATATGCGAATACATTTTTGACACCCACAATATCTTAGAGCAGTAATTCTGAACTGCTATTTATTATTTTGTTTTATTTTTTGCATCATAGTAGAGTCATTTCAAATAGCCCGTGTGCTTATTTGGGTGGTCCAAGTGTGTCATTAGCGAAACAGCTTCTTTGTTTCACCACCTCCTGCTCCAGATGTTCCCCTCAGATTGGTGCAAATGACACCGATTGGCTCACAGGTTCCTCTGGCTAGCAAAAGAACCAAGTGCATGTCTTGGTGTAAGTGTCCATATAGAACATGAACACTACAGAACCTCAGCGATTTCATGTGGTCAACTCAAATGACCTTATGGTAAGCAGCTATACATTTTTGATTTTATCATTGCTCTAATGCTCGGCCCAAATTAATAGCAGATTAACAAAACAGCTCCTTTTGTGACCTGATCTCATGATATAATTTATCCTATAGTTTATATAAATCTGAAGAATGGTAAATGCACTGGTTCATATGTACAGCTTTTCTACACAAGCCTTATAAGTTTTCAACATACCTTAAACACCCATTCGCATACAAGCCTCCTTTTCTTTCTAAGTGCTTACTAATTTTCACATACACAATGCCTCAAAGAGCAGCTTGGGGACTGGAGCATGCAGGTTGGAGCAGTTAGGATCAAGCCACCAACCTTTTAGTTTTTAGAGGCCCTTCTTTACCTCCTGAGCCACAGCCACCCCACTCAGCCAGAGAGTGTTGCTATGGTAAACAATTTAAATCATAAAGCTGTCAATCAGAAGAAAACCTTGTTTTCAAAACTTGGTGCTAGTTAACAGTTAGAAGTACTTGGCTAGGTTTAGGAAAAGGTCATGGTTCGGATTAAAACACAACGTGACCTGGAGAGCTTATGACCACACATCTGTATGTGACAGACCCGGCTCATCACCGCAACCAATTTGCAACCAAAGCCTGCACCATCACTAGAACACTTCCAGTAAGTAAGTAGACGCTGATATCAGATGGTAGTTGGCCATCTCCAAAAATTCAAAACATACCCCCTCAAGAGAACAGCAGACCAAAGTGAACTTCTGGGTCCTGCCGGTAAAATGTTACTGTTAGGGCTTGTCTGTCAATGAACCTCAGCCATGCGGGCCACACGGGCTTCATACCTCCTGCCATATCTGCCGCTATCGTCCATTTCAACTCTTCACACGCTAGAGTCCCCTCATAAGCTGAGGTATAAGGCATGGTGGGGGCTATAGAGAGCTGGAGGGTAGGGGATGGTGGGGTGGGGGAGAAAAAGGAGCAATGATTGATCTCAGCCATAGACACCTTGCTTTATCACTGCAGCTGATAGGACCTAATTCCATTCAACTGCGCTGTAGGCTGTTTGGTGTAAGCATAAACACGGGGCCAAATCAGTACCTGTGCTGCTCTGTTTACCTGGCAGCCGTTCAGCTTTTTTCTGTCTAAACTTGAAATAGGATCCAAACACTCTACTCACGCATAGTGGTTTGCACGAGATGCTTTGCCTGCCTCTCAACCTACCACGAGGCTCGGCAGCTCTATTTCTGCACTGTCTGAACCTTAACCGCCCCTCTTATTTCTCTGATTGAGAGGTGGAACATCTCGCTCGAGGGCTTTAACTGCAAACACGGCGCTGAATTTGAGCAGTTACTAAGGAATTATCCCGTAGTTAACCCCAACAAACACCTCGCTGATTGATAACATTAGCGTGTGGGTTGTAAAACGAACTACTCCAAGCCTATATTTGTCTTTTTCTTTTTTTCTTTTTACCTTTTACTGGTTAGTCAGCAAATCTCTTTGTATTTTTATTAAAAGTATTTCTTAAGGGTCTTATGTATTCGTTAGAAAACATACAAAATGCAGTTTTTAAGAAAAGCCTGTACTTAATTGCAGGTTAGATTAGCTGTCATTCAAGTGTTTTAATACTAATTTGGCACTAAATATTTTTTATATATATAGATGTTGATTTTAAGTTTAAACAGACATACTGTGATGAACTCGGTGTCCATAAAAGATACATTTCAAAAGTATCAAAAGAAAACCATGTTTATCGCATAACACAAGACACTATTAACTAATATGATGGAAAATTTAGGATCCAGTGTTTTGTGGGATTCACATCATAATACTAAAAATCAGTGCTGTCATCCATCTGTTTTATACAATAAAAAAATACTAATCTGAGTTTATATATGCAACCAACTTTGAATGCTAAGAAAGATTTTCAGTGAACCAAGAAGCAATTCAAGGTGTGGTTCAGTATCTGTCTGTGTTTCCAAGGAGCACACAAAGGCAAAGTCACGCTAAAACATTTTAGTTTCAAAACTTCTTCTAGCTAATAGCGTCCACACTATTTTGGTGCTTATGGTGCCTCTAAAAGTGAGACCAGTTCAAACACTTTAGGATTGTATTTAAGAGTATCGAATTCCCAACTAGACCTTATTAGTCACCATTGTGTTCTTCACATATTAGTGTATACATTGAGCATAAAATATCTATGTAGCCACCATAACTTCACTGACTGGTTTTGTCTCCACATTTGATTCAGCAGGAACATGCTGATGTTGTGAAGTGACCACATTTGGATGTGCATTGGTAACGTAATAGCTAATGATGGCTAACCCCATTAGCAATCTGTATTGATAAACTGTAGGGTTGGAAAATACAGCTCTACCAATTATTGCTAAGTAACAGATAAGAAAACACTAGAATTTCTTTCCCTCAGCAACTGAACTCAGTACTTTATAGAGTACCTGTCAACGCATCTTCAGGTAATTAATTCGTTGGTTGTGTTATTTAATATGCAGGTTTACATTGTAACATTTTCACAGTGGCTGCACTGAGATGTCTTGACAACATGCAATGTATGGTAAACAGATAGATTATGCAAGTTATGTCTGAAACGTCTGAAACCAAGAATCATCTATTGTTACTATTTAATATTATAATTAGCAAAAACTGTGGCAGTGACATCATAGACGTTATCTGAGCACAACCGAGGCAAGTAGAGTTGGTGAAATATTGTTAATACATTTTTTAAAAAGAGTATTTGGTGAGTGAAGTTTTTTTTAATTTAGTTCTTCAAAATGAGTAAATTACAGAAAATGGGACCTTTGGATAGTTGTACTGAATTCCAGTGTGTGGAAAAAAAAAGGCAACAACAGCACAATTGAGACTGGATCAGTGAATTAGTAAAGGTAAAAGCTAACGTACAGCTATCTGATTCACTTTTCAGCACACCTGACATCAAGTAAAGTAGACTTCTAATCTAAGCCTAGTAGCAGTGTAGTATTTAAAAAAATAAAAACTATTCAAAGAGGTCATAATTGTTGAGTGGTCATTATTGGAAGTGTGGTTTTTGGTATTTTATGTTGCCTTTATTTTCCCCTAAGGCTGCTACTTGGATTATTCCCACCTATCAAAAAATAAATAAACAGTGAAGGAAGATGTTAACCTTGACAAGAGAGAATAACTGGATAACAAATTATGGGCATTGTTGACCATGGTGTCCAACCCAGCAGCAGCTTTTCTTGTTATTGTTAATCTGCACCATCATATTACTGCTGCCTTATATGTGGGGGATAGAGGTCATGGTCATGGTCATGTCCAGCTTATTCCCACAGTCCGAAAACATGCAGTTAGTGGGGTTAGGTTTACTGGTTATTCTGACCATAATCGCGACTCGTTCTCAGTCTCTCTGTGTTAGCCACGTGACAGACTGGCGACTTGCCCATGGTGCTCCTTGCCTCTCGTCCTATGGTACCTGAGAATGGCTCCAGTGTTTCTTATCAACCAAGGAAAGAATTCTACTGTCGCCCACTTTCCTTCTTTTTAAGACTTTACCAGACTGTTGATTTGGCATCTCATAAAACGATCATTCTGACAGGTTTACTTTGCTTTTTCAAGCTCATGATGGCCTCCTGCACTTGAATCCACATTTCTTTAAGCTTCTTTTTGAGGATTCCAGTGAAAAGCTGCAAAATGCAAGTCCAGCATGTGGAATCATCTCCAGGTGTCACATCTGCTAATTTGTCAGGACATGATAAAGGAACAGACCTCATCTGGCCACGAAACTGCTTGTTAGTCATTTACCTTTGAGTTTCTGGACACACATGGACTTAGAACAAATATGGTTGCAATTCCTGTAATGGCTACAATTTTGATAAACCCCTTAAATTAACATCAGAACCTAAATCACATATTCATTACTGAATGAAAAACCCATCGTGGAGGTAGTCTGAGCACAGTTTAAAGCCATCGGTCATTTTCATTAATCATAAAGATATAGATTTAGATTTTTAATATTGAAATTAAATAAAATGAAATTCTTAACAATTTCAACTTAGATTTTTTTCTTTTGGTCTGATGTTCACTCTGTCTGCCATTTGGGCTAACCTTTGATGGGAGGAGAAGAAATTCTGGACTTATACTTTTTTATTAACTCAAATGTTAAATGCAGAGGGTTTTTTTCTTTCCTAATCTCCGTACACGGCTCATTGCAAGGGCAATTAGAAACCAGCGCCCCCGTGCAGATGTTACTGTTTGTAGAATGTGCTATTAGATATTGATCTGGTGATAATTTGTAAATGAATACTATTAAGGATAGGAAGTTTGCTGACAAAAAAGCCTAATCACCTCCAGCTGGCCCAGGTCTTGTAATATATCCTGCCTCCGCTCCAACATTGATCCATGGGAGTAAACAGCAGCAGTCTCACTGCAAGATACAGAACTTATCTGGTGGTTAAACATACCTGATAATGTAAGAGGAGAATGTGTATAAAAGTGTGACATAAATATTATTTTGTAGAGAGCAGATTATGTTGATGAACTTTTATTTTATATTGCAAAAACAATCCTTTGCCTTGTGTTTGTTCTATCAACAAATCAAATGAAAAAAAAAAACCAACACAGTGGATTTATCCTACTGAAAAGGAAGGTGATGTCTGAGGTATAGATTACTCCATGCTACCATTATAAGGACCCAAGTATTTTAGAAGTGTAACTATTTCACATTGCTTTAAAAAAGTTCAGTAAGATCTGCTCGTAATCAATAATCAGAGATCCAGCCTGCAGTCTTTTTTATAAATGGCCATATTATTTGTTAGCTGACGCATCAGTTTTGTGTTATGTGTTATACAATACCAAATACTGATCACATTTCTTACTTCATTTAATCTCTTTAATGTTTCTGTAGATGACAATACAAAAGATAAAATGTTCACAGCCTTATCCGTGCTATGTTGAAGGTGAAACAATTAA
The DNA here is from genome assembly GCF_000239375.1 of Pundamilia nyererei. Lineage (NCBI taxonomy): Eukaryota > Metazoa > Chordata > Actinopteri > Cichliformes > Cichlidae > Pundamilia > Pundamilia nyererei. The sequence goes on from NW_005187554.1 coordinate 1,422,404, forward strand.
TTAGTGGTCAGTGTTTATCTTTTTGAGTTCATTGTGTTGTTTTTGCATAATCCTCTTACTCTTGTTTAAGTAGTAAATGGGTCTGGCCTGGATGTATTAAGTCTAAGATGTGTTACCTCCAACTTCATGCCAGAGAAACGGGTTTAACTGCCAGGTGGATGGTGAGGAGGGACCGAGGTTTAGCATCAGAAACTGCAGCACTTGCTTCTCCGCTGGGATGGGCAGTTATGGGTAAACTGCATGATAACCAGAGTGTGATTCTATCCTGCTGCCTCTCACTGAATTGACCTTCAGCTGTGCCACAGTCAGAGTCTAACACAGGAAAATACTCCAGTTTAAGTGCTGATATGAGAGTATTACCAGTTCACAAAGGGGGTTAGAGAGAGTAAAAATAGAATCATGTGTCAGTGAATGATGCACACCTCTCTTAAAGTCAAGTTCCACCATCTGCAATTATGCTAAAAAAAGAAGAAAAGCATCATTGCTGCACTGTGAAGCTGGGTCATGTTGAGAGCTGTGTCTCTGCCACACCACTCTAATTGAACTTTCTCTTTAAGGCGTTGTGAGAAAACAGGCGGTAACTATTTATACAGCTACACACCTGACCAGGCATCTATCCAAACAAAAGGTCTTGAACCCAGCCCTTGCGTGCCTATCCAACCCAGACATCTGATTAATTATAGTGTGGCCGTTAAGGCAAAGAAAAACTAGCTGATGAAAAGTCAGCGAGTCTGCAGGCTCAACCTGCCCAAACAGCATCATGCGTGTTAGCGTGTAAAAGCCTCCGTACCGCCTCCCTCCCCCGCCGCTCCGTGTCGTTCCTCCCACACACCCCCTGCCCCCCACCCATCCCACTGCCTCCCTCCTCTGCTCGGGGCCCATTCGTGCAGACGAGGTAAAACATCTCTCTCGCTGTGTCAGAGCCCCGCAGGTGGGGCCCGCGTTCTCAGGTAGATAATATCACTGTTACTATAGACCGTGTTTGGGTTAGCTCGAAAACACTCTTCACGGCAGGAGCAAAACAAAGTGCTCTGCAGTGCGTGATAACAGTCGGAGCTGCTCCCTACAAATTAACCTGTGGAAACACTTTGGCCTCGCACGAAACTCATACGCATAATACCTGCTCCTCCTACCGGCATTGAAGAAAAAAAATCAAAGTTTACACAATCTTCCTCTAGGATCATGGAATAATTTTGTAAGATTCTAGGAGATTTAAGAGATTTCTCTTATATGTAATCCACCAAAGGACTAATGCTAATCGAAAACAGTGAAATAAGCCTGTAATGTCCTTGTGGTTACGTTATAGGACTGAGCTGCCTTATGTCCAGATTGAAAGCATTGCCCCGGTTGGACAAGTCTCTCTGTTTCTAATCTGCATACTGCCTGTGCAGTAGACTCTATAAATCGACTTTCTTTAAACAAAAGCGGCATGAATAGCTCGAATGTGCTCTGGGCCAGAAGCTGGGATGGCTTCCATAAACAGATCACCCAGGTGGTCCATGTGTGAGAGAGGGAAAGGAGCTTTGGCTGAGAGGCCTGCTGCTGCAATCACAACCCCGCATCTTCTTATTTCGCTAACTTGCCGTCTGTGTCTCGGCAAAGTCTGAATATCAAGTCCGATTCATTTGCAGCTGCTGGTAACAAAACAATATACATTTCATCTTTGATGTGTGGACTGCGTGGTGTCAGCAGCAGTGCCCCTGTCACTTTTCAAAGTTTCGGGTCCCTGCAGCTGTTGCCTTTTCTAGAGCCAGTAGCAGTTTTTCAACACCTACCTTTGTTTCGTCTTCAGGAAAATGTTTTTTGTATCTCTATATTTCTGCTTAATCTGATCACTCATAGAAAGTCCTGTACTTTTGGTAAAAAATTAAAGGTACAATGAGTCTCTGGGGACACCTAGAAAAATAAAAGACCACAGAGAAGATGGATGTCGTGAAGACGAACATGCTCACAGTTGGTGAAAATGGAGGCAGATGATCCACCGTGATGACCCCTAAAAGAAGAAGATAACTCTTTTACTTGAGTCTTTGTCTACATTGTCTACTTCGCAATTCAGAGGGGGAATAAATAATCCAATATCACTGTCATCTCTGGTTTTATCACACCCTAAAACCAGTGTTGGGTAAGTTACTTTAAATTAGTAACTTAGTTACATTACTAGTTACTTCTATCAAAAGTAACTGAGTTACTTCAAATTACTCCTTACTTTCAGAGTAACTGGTTACTAGGGAAAGTAACTTTGGTTTTACTCAGAATTCTCTTGTTAATGTGTTGCTTCCGTAACTGGATACCCAGCAAGATTGCCAGTCTTCTAGCTTGCTTACTTGCCACAAGTGCACTGTGCCACCTACCAATAGAAAGGAAAAAATAATGTGCACATTTCCACGAGAGAAATCTCACACCTGATTCTATCCTAGCCTGCTTTTTACATCCAACACAAAAACTGCAGTCGTGGTGCTTTCGATTGTACTCAGAACTCGGAAATTCTGCCTTCTGAATAGGAAGATGTAGGTAACACCAGACTGCAGATGAGCTGCATACAGAGCTGGACTGGGACAAAAAAATCGTCCCGGGCATTTTGACTAGAGACCGGCCCACCATTATAGGAAAAATCATAAAGCCTTTGAATGAAAATAAACGCTGTTGTGACAGTGATGTACACTGTTCTGATGGTATATATGTATCAATCTATCAATTGTTTGTTGCAAGACTCAGATAATTATTTTTTAAAAAGTGAGACATTTTAAATTTTTGTGCCCCCCTTTCCCTTTTAATGCCCTACATGGACCCCTGGCAACACTTTGCTAGACCCGCCCCTGCACAGTTACCAGCTGTCAGCTACTTAGAAAAGGATCCTGGGGTTATTTGTCTCTCAGAAACAGTTCATAACTTCCCTTCAACTCATTCATGTCACCTAAAAGGTAAACCTGTTTCTCCATCACAGCTCTGATGATTCAGTAAGGACATCTCCTGGTTTCATCTTCATGTTTCCCTCTCACCAGATAACCAAACTGATATCATGACCAGCAGCTTTACAGCTGTGGCTCCAGCAAACATCAGCTGATACTAATAATTAATATTAAATAAATTCTAACAACAGCTGATCAAGCTTAAATGTGCTGCTGTTGTTTAGCGCGACATCTGCTGGTTTCCTCTTTCTGGCGCAAAGTGGGCGATAAATAAACAAGAGAGAAAAGCCGATCAGCTGATCATTGATCAGTTTCATGATTGAAGTAGAAACAGGAGAGGGAGGGGGAGAGGATGAGAGAAGAAGAGGCAGCTGTGCAGCGTAAACACAGAATAACTCCAGCTTTGTGTCTTTTTCATTGTAGCTGAAACACAAACTGTTCCTTTTCACCTCAATACGAAACGCATGATATTTTCTCTGAATACAAGATTCTGTTTTTTACAGGACGGTTGGCAACTCTAATAATTAACCTTATGAACAAAATAAAGTTCAACATCAGTATCATAGCACCCACCCAGCTGTATAGAAACTCCGTCATGCTAGCTAGCACGCAGTCAGCATAACGAAAATAAACTCCACCTAAACTCCACCTAAACTTGGTTCATATCTGACCCAGATGGACTGCAGGTTATAACTTACCTGAAGTTCAGTTCACCTGACACTCTCGGACCAGCGGCCGCTTCGGGTCTCTCCTCTTGCCTCCCTTTTCCTTCATCCACCTGCTGGCCTCCACCACTTGCTAATGTTATTGAATCTGTGGAAGCTCCGCGATAGCCACCACACGAAGTAACGAATAACGAGCCTATCTAAATCCCAGTAACGAGTAACGCGTTCCCGGTTTTGGCATAATAACTAGTTACCGTGCTCGTTACCACAATAATACCGTAGTTACTGTAACGCGTTACTTAATAACGTGTTAGTCCCAACACTGCCTAAAACACACAACAGTAACTGCCACACAAGACAAATACTATAGGGGTTTTTGGCCTGAAGTGCATGTTTGTTTGTTTTTCTTAAACTTAACATGATCCATTACCTCTAAATGCTCATTTCTCAATCGTTGTGCCTGAATATGGCACTGCGCTTGTTCTCAGTGGCTCACGATTTACCAGATGGAAAAATACATTCCTTACACCTACACACGTCACATGACAAGTGTATTTCTCATTTTTAAGGTGGGTGAGGGTTCGCTCCAACAATAGCTTTATGCAATGGTTAGGTAGCATTTTACATAACTCGCCTTGCGTTTTTTTTTTCTTTTTCTTTTCTAATCACAGGTTGAGCATGTTACCTGGACTGAGATTGTCCCTGACTTCCGTCGTCCCATCAGCCCCTATCTTATCACACTGACCTGAGTTATTGTAAGGAACAGTTGTGCACGGCGATAGTTTATGTACAGGGAGTGTGACAGATCATTCATCACATGCAGACTGGTCATTCAAACCAACATGTCCAAACATACTTGTGCCATTAGCGGCTCACTCATGTTTGTCTGAAAAAAGGATTAGTGTGAAATATGAGGAAACAGTGACTGACAGTATGGGACTCTGAGGGTAACCCAGCTAGTGTTTCACAATGGTAAATAGTGTCAGGTAATAGCTGTGAGTCACTGTTGAGAGTATACTATCGCGTGTGTGTTAAGCAGTTGAGGTTAGGTCTGTGTGTGTGTGTGGGTATGTGTGTGTGTGTGGGTATGTGTGTGTGCGTGTAGGTGCTATTAAAAACTGGTTCTCGTGTAATGTTGTTATGACAGATATCAATAGCACAGGGATCACCAGATACAGGGGGTTCCCTCCAGTCAAAAACAAAGCTAATTTTAAGTTCCTTGCTTTTACAGTATTTAGTCTTTGCCTATAATCCTGGGTAAGTGAATCAGGTCTGACATTACTCACATGGGTTTAGATACAAGGTAACAAGTACATGTTTGTCTGTGTCTTAAGCTCTGCAGAAGTTTCTGTTGTTTTTATTCTACATGCTAGTGCTCTGACTGCAGCTCTAAAAATAACACAAAGCCCGTAATTATGGTTTTAACTTAAAGCCCCCACCCATTCCTTCTCCACTCCCTCCCATTCTCTTGCTTAGCACCTGTGCTGATATATGGTGTGTGTGCGTCTGTGTGTATTTTCCGGATGATTTATTGCATTACTGCTGTCAGATTTTGCACAGGAATGCAGTCTATGATGTCAGTGAGAATTGATTCGATGGTGTAACAAACCCAGTGACTTTATAGAAACACTGACGATGACATGAAAGTCTGGGTCCTCAATAATAGCGATTAGTCTATTTATAGTGCCACTTTTTTTTTTAATGTGAGGCGTGGCACTGAGGATTAAATAGCCACCTCATGGAGTTCTTCTAACTTGTGCCTCAGGCCACGTTGACAATAAATGAGACTATGCCATAAAGTCACAAATGCACATTTATTTTGCTCGAGTGTGCCATAATGTTCACTTTGGCAGAACTAAGGATAAAGCATGGAACGTAGTCTTGGATATACAGATTACAGTGTTGTGCAAAGGTTTTTTTGTGCATTAGGAAACAGGTCTAGTGATTGATTGAAACAAGCATGCAGAAATATATATAGGAGCACATAGTGTATAAGGTAAACAGATTTCCGAAATCTACTTGAACGCCAATAGTTTTTATGACCGCCTTTGTTCTTCAACGCAGCCTGAACTCTCTCAGGAAAGCTTACTTGTATTTTCTTTAAATAGTCTTCAGGAATAATTCTCAAGGCTTCTTAAAGGACACAAGGAATCTGTTGCCAGTCAGATGTTTTCCAGATGGTACAGCAATGTGGATGGTGTTTGGTGAATCTGACTCTTCTGCATTTACATTCATAAATTCATCAATCCACCTGAACCAAAAAATTCAAATTTCATCACTCCATAAGACCTGTTACCATTGATTGCCACACTTTAGTCTAGTTCTTGTGTAATTTTAGCACACATCAGCTTTTCTCCCTATTTATCTTTGTTAAAAATGGCTTCTTGTCAGCCAGTCTTCCAGTGAGACCATTTGTGATGAGACTTCAGAGAACAGTAGAAGAACTAAAGAGCCAGATGAATCTCTCGGGTCAATGTATGACTTCTGTTTCTTAAAGATGTGACTTTTAGACACTGTTCATCTGCTGTAGAAAGTTTCAGGCGTGTCACTTCGTCTTTTGTCTTCCAGTTTCCTTCAAATTCACTAAGGACATACTGCACACCATGCCGAGATGCAAGATTTTCAGCTAATGGCTCTTTAGAAATGACCATGTTGGTGCAAAAATACTATTTTATGTCTGTCAAACTGTTATGTTAGGGATTTTTCATTGATTTTGTTAAAGAAATTGGAACAAATTGTGAGGTACAAGGACTGGACTGAAAACATAAAGGCAGCAGAGGGTCCTGTCCTCCTCCCATCACTCCCAACCAGTCTTGCCAGATGGCCGCCTCTCCCTGATCCTGGTTATGATGGAGGTTTCTTCCTGTTAAAAAGGAATTTTTCCTTCCCACTGTTGCTAAAACACCTGGTTGTAAGGGGTCATCTGATTGTTGGGCATTTTTCAGTTTTTTGTCTGTGGTATTGTATGGCTCTTAGCCCACAATGCCATCACAACTGGCACTATATAAATAAAACTGAATTCAATTGAAGTGCACTACAAGGTGTTTGATTTTACACACCTGTGCAAAGGGACCGAAAATACCATAATTCAGAAATGAAGAGGTCTGGCACAATACTTTTTTCTATATGTTATAAATATGGTGAGCTTCTTCTGGGTAATTCAAAGCATTGCCAGCTCGGTTGGTCTATGTTCATATTACATCAATCTGCAGTACACAGTTTATGTCCACTGCCAAAATGATGCACTGATGAGTTTAATTTGCCTTGACTATACTGTCAACACATTGCATCTTCTCCCATTTCTAAAGTCGTGATTTGTAATTGCATAGGTTTCCAAATAGTGTACAATGAGTGATAATTATTATTGCAATATGCAGCTACACATAAAGTTATGAGTGACTTCTTGATTTACTGTAGCATGACTTCATACGGTAAAATGATTCCTTTCAAAAATGTATGTCAGTGGGAGTCATATTCCATTCAAGTAGTTGCTGAATGGTGGGAATTAATACAGCATTATTCAATGGCCCTGATGGACAGGGACAGGTTAATAAGGAGGAAAATGAATCATTTTGTTGTGTGGTGCAAACCTCAACTGACCAGCGGTGCTTTAGCTGTGAGCCAATGTTATTATGCTGCCAAGCTGACTAAAACTTTATATTTTGATTTATTTATTATTCTGATTTTATACTGCTGCTTACCTTTTCATGTTTTACATCTTTAGAAGGTCATATGATTATGCAGCTGTGGTTCAGGAGGTAGACGGGGTTGAGTAGTCTAGTAATAAATACTAGAAGAATACTACAAGATTTAGAAGGTTTATACACTGTTAGTAAATCTGTAAAGCTGTACTTAAAAGTTCATTTTTAAGCACATGAAATCCCAATCTGACTGGAAATTCAAGTTCAACAAAACTTTTTGTTCACATTATTCTATAAGAACTTTACATAATGTAATAAAACATTGATATTTGTCTCCATTAACAATTAAGTTTGGATGACATATGAATTTAAATGTTTTCGAATACATCATTTGTAACATGCCTCTGTCATTCCAGACTTCCTCATGGTATGTGTCCCTTTGATCAGAGATTGTCAACTGTGATACCAACTTAGAGATGTAACTTCAAAAAAAAAAAAAAAAAGAAGAAGAAAGCTAAAAATGTACTTTGGCTCCACTGTTTTCCTCAGATATGTACTTTACAAGCAATCTGCACCAGAGATGTAACAACAATGTTATCACATTTCTTCTTCTCACCTCCTCTGCACATTCAGTAGAGCAGCTCCACCACAGCGGCTGGCTGCCTGCTATCAGTCTCCTCATCGCTGCACCGTTTCTGTTGTTGCTTGATTATCAAGCATGCGACAATATCATGCCAGCGTATGCGGGCATCTTCTGTCAGTTCAGAGAGCTGGCACGCTCGGCGAGGCGCGTGACGTCAAAGAGGCGGGGCTGTAGATCTGATCTGACCATGTGGCGCAACTACAGCATAGTACATGACAATACAGTATTCCGAACAATCAATCATATACCAGTTCTGAGCTTCAAACAAGCTTCTGCCAGCCAAAAATGTGTTTGTGCAATCTCCACATTGAAAACACTCAACTGTATTTTTGTTCTGGACCGTTTTCACAACAAACTCATCAAGAAATATTCTGCTTCACCTTTATCCTGTTTACATTTTATTGTATCTTTATGAGGCCACATGTTGAGGCTCAGGCGGTAGACGGGGTAGTCTGCTAAAAGATTAGTTATTCAATTCCTGGCCCCCCTAACTGCAACTGCTATATCAGTACCAGCCCACTTACTATTTACCATTTACTGTTTGATGAATGACTAAATATTATCTACATCCCATCTGTGGATCATAAACAACATATACCCACAGTGCATCAGGCCTGCGCTGATGATATATGGACACATATTGGGACCCTTGAACATGAAGGTTGAGTTTAACACAGACGTTGATGATTGCAGCACAAATTTTAAGTAGGTGGTGAAATCAATATGTACTTATTTGTGTTGAAAACAGGATTTCCAATGATCCATGAGGGCTGAAAGCAGTGTATTGTTGCACAAGGTGTTAGAGCCGTTAGAGTCAAATTTAAATCTGGTGTAGTTTTGGGTTTTGTAGGTGCAGTATTTAAACACGGAAGTAATAATGGTAATAAATATTCATGAGTACTTAACCATGAATATGTCAGTGCGCCCCAGGGCGGCTGTGGCTACAATGTAGCTTGGCATCACCAGTGTGTGAATGTGTGTGTGAATGGGTGGATGACTGAACGTGTAAAGCGTTTTGGGGTCCTTAGGGACCAAGTAAAGCGCGATACAAATACAGGACATTTACCATTTAACCAGTTAACCCCCTTAGGTGATCAGTGATGACACTACCCTAACCCTCACTCTAACCCTAAGCAATCAGAATATGTCTTTTTTTAAATGATTAAATGTTCTTCCAAGTTTTGGTAGTTAGCGAACAAATACAAGGATCATGCAGTTTATTTGAAAGAGTTGCCAGGAGAAAGCCTCTTCTGTTTCAAAAGAACATTGCAAAGATAAATTGTGGTGCAAAGTTACATCTGAACAGACCAAAATTTATGGAACATTGTCCTTTGGACAGACAAAAACAAAGAGGAGCTATACAGCACAATGTCACATTTAGCAAAAATCCAAACACAGCACGTCAGCACAAACACTTTATACCAGCTGTCAAGCACAGTGGTGAAGGGGTGGTAATTTGGGCTGTTTTGCAGCTATTGCAGTCATTGATTTGAACTCCCCTGTATACCACAGAGTCAAAAGTGAGGCCATCTGTCCAACGGCTAAAGCTTGGCAGAAACGCGGTCATGCGACGAGACAGAGATCAAATCCTCAGTGGTTGAAAAAGACAAGAATGAAGATGTTACAAGATGTTGCAAGATGTTGCAACAGCGCAGTCAAAATTCAGAACACAACCCAAATGAAATACTCTTGAGGGATCTAAAGGGAAATGCGCATAGATGAAAGCCCACAAACCTCAATGACCTGAAGGAACACTGTAGAGAAGTGTGTGCCATAAATTCCTCCACAAGATCTGAAGTCATACAGAAAACCAAAACGTGGCTCTACAAACTAACTAGGGCTGTACCTAGTTTATAACAGGACAGCATATAGTCCTTTGAGAACTTTCTTTTCCACATGACTGTATATGGCAAAAACTGCACATCCCATCCTAACCCCAGATGGTGACGAGCAGATGTTAGGATATTTAATCTGTCTTGTATTTTTAAGAGATTTTGTTGTGCAGGCAAAAATGTCTTATTATCAAGACAGCCCTTGAGCTCCTTCATCATGGGATTTCTTTTGGTGTTTCATGAAGCAAACAAACAACCAAATAAAAACTCACACCAAAAGCTTTCATATCTGCTGTCTATTCTAGCTAAAACAGGTGCTACAGATGAGCTGAGACCTCAGATCATGCCAGAATTATCTTATCATCTTTTGCCACTATAAAGCAGATTAAATTCATTAAAATTAAATTGAAATTCATTCATTTTTGGAATTAACTAATGCTACTGTGCAATCTGTTACTGTTGCCATTTCACTGACATTTGAGAATTAATGGAATCCCGTGTAAGACAAAATGTCAGGGTGAGGAATGTGGTGGTGAAAGGGCACAAAAAATATGTTTGCTATGTCATTTGGAAAACAAAGAGATAAACATGCTACAGTATTTCTCTAGTAAAGAGCAAATACATTCTCGACGCAGTACACAGGTGCGTGAGAATTTCTTACACTTGATTTAATGAGCTGTTCTCTTGGATCAGATAAGTCTTATCAGATCTGTGCTTGAATTGTTCTGTATAAACATCCAAGATAATCTGAGTGTGTGTGCACGTTTGTGCATGCCTGTGTGTCTGTGTCCGCATATTAGAGTGTAGAATAGGTGGTTGCATGTTTATATAGGACAGATCTAAGAACTAAGATCAGGTTTTAAACTAAACAGGGCAGTAAATTTAAACTGGCAGATTGCTGCTGTGGGGCAACGGAGACTGTGATTGACAGTCTCTCCAAATTCACCTGAGCGTGTGTCCCAGGTGTGAGCACTCACTCAGTTCATCAGCACGGCCTCGGTCAGGTGCATACCCCATGTAGTGGAACCCTATCTCTATGCATCACAGTATACAGATCATGTTTTAATCCTGTAGGGATTTGTGCGAAAACAGCACATCAAAAATCTCTGTCTTTTCATGCAGCATCTGAATTCAAGGACCACCTGGTTTCTCTTAAGTCTGGTCTTTGCTTCAGGTCTGTCTTTATTAAAAACAAACAACATCAGCAAATTCACATTATCGTGTCAATTTCCATGTGTCACTGTCTTAACTATCTTGCTAATATCCGACTATGGAAGAATTATGAAGTTTATTTAAACTGGATTAAACAAGGATTAAAAGAGCTGTAGCCATCAAGAGCCATCAAGTCATTGGACTGGACCTCTTAATGATGTGTGTGTGTAATAGATGCCTTTTTGATTTTTTTTGTGAATTATTGTACTAATATTATGACTTGCTTTGTAAGAAAAAACTTCCAAAACATCCTTTTTTCAGCTATTTTGCATAGTAAGTGCCTAATACCTAAAAATATCATTGAATTTTACTTATTCAATTTAATTACATGGCAATCGTCTTTGGAAGGTTTTGATACCTTGTGTCAATTTGACCCCAAACATAAAAGCTGTAAGTCTTTATTCTCATATAATTTAGATTCTTAGAAATCAAAATGTAGTTGTTGACCAGTTTTTGCACTTACATCGTGCACAAAGTTTAACAAATAGTTTTCATTGTGTTTTTAGCCACTGAAGACTCTTTGAAAGTCCAGAAATAATAGGTGGCTCTCAGTTATGTGCAATACTGCAGATTTTGGTATGGATAGAATCAAGTACATATAGGGCCAGTATTGACGATACAAGTATCAATACTGATACTTTTATTCTATAAAAGCAGCTTATGTAGGGGAGGGCAGTGTATCATGATTTATGACATGAATCATCAGACATTTGCAAACACATTTTAACGACCACTAAATGAAAATGCTTTTTATGCATTTTGAAAAAAAAAAATAATTTCACATATTTCAGTCAGGTACATACTGAACTTAGATAGGATAGAAACAAAGTATCAAATGTGTCACACTAGTATTGATCCAATACCAATACTAGCGTTGTTATCAATGCTTTCGATATTTGAATCGATCTACCCACCTCTAATGGCTCTGCATTCATCACTGTTGAACGTTGCCAACATTGTTTGTATCACAGTAAATATTCAAATGTTCTTTAAATTTTTCTTTTTTCCAAACCACTTTAGTGAAATTTCAAAAAAGCAATTCTCCTTTAGTGGCAGCTAACAGCTAATAAGCTAATAGCTAATAAGCTAACACAGCCACTTTCTGGTTTGCTAACCGACCTAGTTCTCCACAGTAGCTGAGACAGACTGCTAAATTTTTAAACCATAGACAGTGTTATTCTAAAGTATTTGATTTTTTTTTTTTTTTTTTTTTTACAGTTTTAAGGTGAAGGAGTTAAAGAACATTTTAGAACTGATGAAAATGGCCAGGAGTAGTAGGTAAGCGACACGAGCTGGTTAAACCAAAGAGAAGTCATCATAGCAAAGATGCTGGCTGGTCAAACCTTGAAGTAACCCTTACACTTTGCTGTGTTGTCAACTTGCTCTTTTTCAGTAAAGGTGTACTACACCCTCAACGATGTTCATGCAGAGCATGTCCAAGACATTTTATGCCAAATTTGACAGCTGTCTTATTCAACTAATAACTTTATTTAAATATAAGGCTGGTGGTTTAAGCATGTCAGCAAAGGCTTTGGCTGAAATTTAAAACTTTCACAATTGTTACGTCCCATCTGCGAGTGGCCAGGCCATAACACAAGGGAGATCCATCCTCGTTAGACTACAAGCAGCACATCACACAACTGATTGCATTTAATAATGATTTATTTACAATGAGTTGATTCCTAAGGTGATTTGACACAAAAAGAAGAACTCATTACAACTTCAGGGTGGACCTAATGCCAAAACAACAAACAAAAAGGGAGCCTATCTCGGGGATTTAACAAACTTACCTACTGAACAGAGTTAAACCAAAAGATAACAACTTACCTCCCCAACTAAGAAAAACAGGAGAAAACTATAATGAAGCAAAAAGGCAGTCCACCCCTACATACTCCAGTTTAAAGCAAGTAACATCAAGCAAGTAACAGTAGCTGAGGTGCGCAGAGGATCAATCCACCGGTGAGCGAAGGCTGCGTCATCAAATACATTGTCTCCATGTTGTTAGCCAATCCGCATGAACTGTCCCCTGGATCCACCAATGACAGAAAGGCGCCTGCACACTTAAATCTGCATATGATACAACATTATGACAGCAGTTGTAACACAATGGAAAGAAATTTAACATGAACCTCAAAGTGAGGTTTTGAATTCTAACATTAGTTCACTTTGTTTTCTTATTCCTCTTCTTCTTCTGCCTTTCAGCTCAGTCTTCAACAAACTTTGTCCACACTATCCCTCCTCTTTATATTTACATTTTACAACTTGAGATTGAGACTCAGAGTCTGAATCACTGCATCAGAGCCAGTTATTGTGTTTTTCATGTTTTTTTTGCTTTTGTTGTATTAAAAAGTTAATGTTTTAACAACTGGACTACAAGAAATTTTTGATGGTCATTGTTTTGAATATGAATGTTAACCAAATATTATTATGTTAGTGGTGGAAGCCAAGAAAATACTGTCCAACTAAAGAAATGCACTTCAGCTGTTAAATTCAGCAGTACTCAATTCGATTAGGCAATCAGTTGCTTTATTTTTTCATGTTTTGTGCGACATGTCTTTGAGTTTTCAAAGCTAATGTTTGACTATTGTTTAATTAAAAAGGATTACAAAAGTGGACAACAAATATTGAGTTTTGCTAAACTGTAAAAAAAAAAGGTTAAAGGTCAGAAAAAAGATAATATGCAAGAAAAGTCAAACAATTAGATGACCCTTTAAGAGCATGCTCTTGGTGAGAGTTGGAAGGAAAAACTCCCTTTTGACAGGAAGAAACCTCCAGCAGGGGGTTCAGATAGGACCAGCCATCTGCCGCAACTGGTTCAGGGTGAGGGAAAGGTAGACAGAACCAAAGACACTATGAAAGACTAAAAGACACTGACTAAAAATAACTAAATGCCAAAATGATGTATAAACACAGAAGAAGAAGAGTTGAAGAAGAAAAACTCAGTGCATTACGGGGAGCCCACTGCTGCGAGGCCTATTGCAGCATAAATAAGGGAAGATTCAGGGTCACCTGATCCAGCCCTAACTGTATGCTTTATCAAAAAGAGAAGTTTTAAGCCTAATCTTAAAGGTAGACATAGCATCTCTCTCCCAAATCTAGAGCCAGAGCTGATTTCACAGAGGAGAGGCCTGAAAGCTGAAGGCGCTGCCTCTCATTCTAATGTTAAATACACTAGGAACCACAAGTAAAGCAGCAGTTGAGAACATAGTGCTTTATTCAGGTGACTTAGAACTATCAGGTCTTTGAGATAAGATTATTCAAACCTTGTAAGTGAGGCAAGAGATAGTATGTAATAACTGAGTAATAACAAAACTGTAACTGATGCGTGATTGCTCAGTTTAGTACAGCATTACATTACTGCTTTACAGAACAATGTAATATGAGGACAATGTAATGTGTTACACCCAACACTGCACATGGCATGTGATAAACAAGCTAATTAAAAAAAAAACATTCTTCCACATCAGGCGATCTTTGTTGACACTCAGTGTTACAGAACATTTGAGTTTATAATTTGTTTAATTTTCAAATTCTGATCAAGAGAGGACCAATATGAATCTTCGCAGCAACACTGTGTTGATCGTTGCGTTCTCCCTTTTAAACTTAAACCACCTCAGTCTGACAAGGTTTCCATCTAGGAAACATTCACAAACCAGATGAGATGTGTAAGCATGAGGCTCCTAATTGGTTCCATTAATTGAAAATGCCAGGAAAAAGAAAATGTTGCCTTTTACAAGCTGAGAAAAGCAATGTCCTTATCAACTGTTACTGGGGGAAAAGCTACATCAGCATTCAGCTGAAGCGCCTGAGCAGTGTTTCAGAGCCATGTCTCTGCATGCGTAGGATGATGGATCTCCTGCCCCACTACAGTTGCCATGTCCACATACAAACATCACACCAGTATTTCCTGCCTCCTCTTTGCGTATGTAGGCTCAGGCTGGTATGCAGAGTGAGACATTTCTTTGTATAATGTTGGTTCGGAGGGTGAAAACCAAACTACAAAGTGACGCACGACACTCAGTGACTCACCTGCTCGGCTGGTTGATGTTATTGTTTTCTTTTAAGGCAGATATGTTCCAAAGACAGTCAAGTATGGAAGGCTGAACATGCCTCAGTTATCATCAGTCACTTAAAATATGTAAAATAAAAATACTCTCCAGCAAGATGGCTTTCAGACGGTTAAACAGTTGCTTGTATTTATAACTGTTCAATAACTCGTCATTAAGCTTAACATCAGAAGGGTGCTTAAGCAAATGCTGTTGGTTATTTTCCACATTGTGTGTCTGTGTGTGTGTGTGTGTGTGTGTGTGTGTGTGTGTGTGTGGTGGGGGTGTCCTCAAAAGGAAGATTATCTCATCTCGATTAAGAAAACTGGGGAACACCTGCCAAAATACTAGTTACATTAGTACATACCAAAAAGAGAGCAAAAGAGAGAGGGAGTGTGTGTGTGTGTGTGCGTGTGTGTGTGTGTTTTCTTGTCTGCCAAAGTGATAAGCAGATCAGATAAGCTGCATGTAAGCATAGTCATGGCGGTGGAAGGCGAGTCGCACGCCATGGGCTCTTCATATCTCAAACACATTCACTTTACCTGAATTTATTTTATTTATATGCATGCATACGTTGCTGCAGGATTGTGAGCATCCTTTACATAAGAACACGTATACCCCATGTTTGTGTGTGCCGGCATGGGGTGTCTAGCATGAGAAACGCAGCAGGAGTTTTGCTCTGTCGCTCGGCAAAGTGAAGGAGGGGGAGCAAGGGGGAGGCCAAGCTGTGATAACAAACTCCATTTACTTCAGAAATAACAACACAGCACTTAGAGTGAACCACGGTCTCTCTTCCTCTGAGAGCCACTGATCTGCCCGTCAAAGAACTTAGACTCATTTACTGTCATTAGCTGTTACGTCACAGGAAGGAGTCCTGGCTCTGCTTCAGAATGGATCACTTATCATCTTATTTGCACTTTGTACACAAGGACACACCTGCACATGCATGCATAGACCCAGAAAATTAAAAAAAAAGAAAGTATTCTATCTTTAAGAGTATATTGAGAAGTATTTTGAACTGTTTCACTTTTTCAGCTATATCCATTAAATAACCCCAGGACACCCAGCCCAATGTCACTCCTGGGGCATCAGTTAAAGCCATTTTTGTCAGAAGCATCTGGGATCAGGATCCTTTGGCTTCAGCAAAGTCATTCTGCTGCCTAGTCTCACATCACATCCTGCCATCCTGGATTTATTCATATAAACATTGTGACTGAAAAGAGGACAGTAGATGTGAAGGGCCTCATGAGAAGTCTCCCAGCAGCTTCAGCATATAGCAACAGGATAAACCTTATCAAACTTTATCAAAGATTTATATAATAATTATAATAAAAACTGCAATTAATCTGTATTCCAGAATATGGTTCAAAAAGTTGTTGTTTTTTTCCTACCATACATTTGCTACTTTTGAAAAAGTTGATGAAAACATGATCTGCTAGGATTACACATTTTAGTCTTGGTTTCTTCAAGGGCAGTGGCAGGACAATGCCTATCTTTCTCTATTCATACATTTCCTATGGATTTCTAGTAAAAAGCAACACTTTGGGTGTGTATATAAGTGACACGAACAATTCTCATTTGAAAAAGTCAGAATTTCATGTTGTTTTCTTAGCAGAGTACTCCGAGTGTAAGGGCCTTGAACAAAAACTTCTGTACTGTAACAGAGGCGTATCAATTTCCCATAAGTTTCCAGCCATATTTAGATCACCCCTCAAAAGAAGAGGTATAAAGATTAGAGATGATTTAAGTTTTGTGTACTAGTGATTAAAGGCACTAGCCTAGACTAGCCACAACCTTTGCCCTAGTAAAAATTACTGTCAGGCTGCAGAAAAGCTTTGTTATGCCCTCCAAGTTTGGCATCTATAAAAAACCAAACTCACCATGAACTGTCGTTGGCAATTTAGTATTAAATTATGTGGTTTTCAAATTAGATATATTAGCCGATATATTTGTCTGTGAAGGTTCTCAGTCATCCAGGTCATCGTAGTCAAAGGAGCTTGCAAAGAAAAGCGTCTGGACTTCTTTAAGTTACTTGAAGACGTTTCACCTCTCATCCGAGAAGCTTCTTCAGTTCTAAGGTCAAATAGTGGGGAGTCCCAGATTTAAACTCAGTGGGA
>NW_005187554.1:1442058-1465409 GCF_000239375.1 Pundamilia nyererei
AATATATATTTATAATTTTAATAAATGACAAATTAAAAAGGCATGAACATTTTTTTTGTATCGAAAAAATATCGAACCGTGACACCAAAGTATCGAACTGAACCGAACCGTGAATTTTGTGTATCGTTGCACCCCTAATTATGACAGAAGATCAAATTGTTTAAACCTTTAAATCTGACTCTGGCATGTTGGGATCACTAGTTATTTTTCACCCCAGTGATGACAGCAGCTGTTCAAACCAATCAGAGAATGAACGTTAGTCAAGTGAAAAAAACTAAAATAAACATTAAAAATGATTGTTATTACTATTATTGATCCCCTGCTGAGTATGATGGATCAGCCCAAAACTACACAGGAGCTTATTAATGATCTGAAGGCAAAGGAGTCCACAGTCACCAAGAACATCGTTGGTAACACACTAGTATGATTGAAATCTTGCAGTGCCCACAAGGTGCAAGGAAATCTGTGGAGGGAGCTGGAGCTTCGACTTGACTCAAAATGAAACTACCATAAAAATGAGAGACTGTTGATTTCTTTGAAAGTGAGCAAACTTCCAAATTCAGCTGGAAGTTGAAATATTTGTTTCCTCCACTGTAAAACTGCATGTACAGAATCACCTGTCAATCCTGATAGAAAGTTTTCAGACTCGTTCGCCTTTTTTGCTGTTTCAGAATTCCCCAGCGGTTTTGAATTCCCTGAGTGCCACGTCTCTCTCTCACAACGCTTTATGTCGCCTGAATGAGGTAATTCTGAGCAGTGATATTACAGGTAAACACGAGTGAGTTCTTGGAACCCATTCATCAGTCATAACTCTGTCACTCTGGCCGATATAGACTGTATGCTCTCTCTCTCCCAGCAAGGCAGCCAATGTGTTCGTGATTTTCTACACGTAATGTTGGACAAGCACCCTGGTTAAACGGGCAGTAATAAAAGAAAAGCAGAGGAGAATAAAAACGAGAAGGGCTTTGCAGATACAGCTAAATGCTAAAAAGTTTCAATTCATGTTGTTTGAGTAAGTGTATTTATGTAATACATGTAACCCAGAATCACACCTGAATTGGCAATAATCATTGTATATAAAACTGAAATGCTGATATCATGTTAATATAATATGCTACCTTTATTCAAGGCAGGTAAACTTTTCCAGGCTTGCAAGTTGACTGTGTGCTCATGTGGGACACAGATTACAGTCAATCAATTCATCATATTTCTGTACACAAAGTCAAGCAAGCAAGTGTTGTATGCTGTACACCTGAGATAGGATGATGAATACCTATTTAGACTCCTTCAGCTGCTATGCGATCTGCAGTAGCAGCCTTTTATTTAGATGTCGCCGAAGAGCTGAACCCTCTAGCCTGTCTGGTGTATTTACACGGTCTGTCAGGTCTTGAGAGACAGAAATCTTTGGAGGCATTCCTTCACATTCCTTCCAAAGAGTGTCTGTTGGGAGTGGAGGTTAATAACATAGGTGACTATGGCTGTGGTATGTGTCTATCCATATGCAAGCAGGTTGATAATAATATTGCTCAATCAGCTGTGCAAATGCTCACAGATATATTGGGGTGGGATGAACACACACCTCAGTGTACACTCCTATCATCAGTGTCAACTTTCATAATGATTTTCATTCCATACAAATGCCTCATGCCTTTTCTAGTTTGAGAATTTCTTTGTGTTTCACAGCCTTCAGTGAAGACTTGTAGCAAAGTTTCTGAAAATTAACTTCTATGTTATATTGGTTATAGCAATAAACTATAAATGGTTGCTTTGAAGACACTGCGACCACTTGGGGTCATTTGTCCTCTTTGAAACAGAAATAAGGCGGGTTGGTCAGACCGATTACTGATTACTATTACATGTAATCTGTGAAAATATGGTGATATGGTGAATAATAGGGCCCCATGTTATCTTGAAGACCTCATAGTACCATAGTATCACCTCAATAGAGCACCTTGCTCTCAGACTGCTGGTATACTTGTAGTTACTAGGATATTTATAACTAGAATGGGAGGCAGAGCCTGCAGCATTCAGGCCCCCTTTCCGTGGAATTAACTCCCACTCTGGATTCAGGACACAGACACCTTCTCTAATTCTAAGAAAAGGCTTAAATTTTCCTTTTTTGATAAGGCATATAGTTAGGGCTGGATCAGGTTGTAAAATGTTTGTATTGTGATTGTAAATCCAACAAGAGACAGTGGTTGAAAATTAGTGATAGCTACAGGTGCATTACATCAGCTTCATGTTCTATACTTGGACTATGTTAAACTGTACGGTCCCATTTAAATAAATAAAGAATAAAGGTGATCCTGAATCCTCCCTTAGTTATGCTGCTGCTATGCTTAGTCATGCTGCTGGGGGATTCCCATGATGCACACGATGAGTGTTTCTTCTTCACTCACCTTTTTCACTCACTATGTGTTTATAGATCTCTTTGCATTTAGTCAATAGTTATTATTAATCACTGGCTCTCTTCCACAGCGTGTTCCCTCACCCTGAGCCTGTTACGTTAGATGGCCGCTCCAACCTAAACCTGATTTTGCTGGAAGTTTGTTCCTGTTATAAGGGATTTTTTTTCTTTCCACTGTCACCAAGTAAGTGCTCGTAGGGGGCTGTCTAATTGTTGGAGTTTTCTTTGTATTATTTTAGTGTCTCTTCCTTACTGTATAATGCTCCTTGAGGCAACTATTGATTTGAATTGACAATAGCAAATCTTTTCCTGTCTACACACTGTACACAGGAATTCACATTAAATGTTAAATGGCCTGCATTTGTATAGCGCTTTTCTAGTCCATAGGACCCCAAAGCGCTTTACACTACATTCAGTCATTCACCCATTCACACACACATTCACACACTGTGGATGGAAGCTACATTGTAGCCACAGCCGCCCTGGGGCACACTGACAGAGGCGAGGCTGCCGGACACAGGCGCCACTGGGCCCTCTGACCACCACCAGTAGGCAAACATGGGGTTAGTATCTTGCCCAAGGATATTTGGCATGCAGCCAGGAGGCAGCCTGGGATCGAACCACTGACCTTCTGATTAGTGGCTGACCTGCTCTGCCACCTGAGCTACAGCCACCCCATTAAACAGAACTGTACTACTTACATTCCGAGTTCAGCCAAAACCTACAGATTTAAAACAGAAATTCTTCAAAATGACACTCAGCACTCAGCAATATTCGTATCATGTAGGATTATAAACAGATTTAACCGGCTGGCAACGGTCAGTTGGAGCGCAATTCTTTTCCTCCTACCAGCTCCACAATTTAGCATCAGCTTCAGCAAAGGCCTGATCTTCACTGTGACAGCTATTTGCACGGCAGACTTAGAAACTGTGACTGATTTACCAGGCTGTGTAAAGTTAAGAGATCAGGTGGGTTAGGAGGAGCAAGCAATCCTATATAAAGCACCTTGAGGTGACTTGTGATTCATCACTATATAAATAAAGTTGAATTGAATTAAATTGAACTGAAGCAAATGGATTAATCTTTGCAAGTGTCCCGTTAACTCTGGTGCAAGATCCAACATTTTATAAAACACACTGACATAACGTCTGATCTGTTTGTTTCTTCCATGAACTCGTGCTTGATCAATGTCATTTAGATCTATGCTTCCTGACAAGCGTGTTTTAAAAGGCTAGTTACAGATGTCTAATGCTTCCAAGACCATAAAACAACGTAAAGTATAATAGAACACTTGAGTTTCATTGGCTTTTAATCATTTCCGTTGTTTTTTGGAAATGGAAGACCCAAAGCCAAGCTTGTAGCTCTGATCCGCATCCATTAACATCTCCAACACACTCACAGTGGTACAGTACTTTCTGTTGACATTTGTCCATTCTCTGACATGAATGTAATTCCTGTTTTTGTGACCGTCCTCAGTGTTGCTGAGAATGCGCTGACATCCATGAGGTCATCTGTTGACATTGCTTAGCCTCACAGTCATGTCAGATGCTGCCTGGAGTGTCATTGTCTTTAAGGAACCACAGTGACCCGAATGAACCTTGACTGCTTACTGGATGAATGGCACCAGCAGCAATCAAGCACACAAATCAGCTAAACAAGCCCACAGATAAATGCCTTTAAAAGTACCTTTGTAGACACACAAACACACACACTCAAGCTGGAGCATGACAGGTCTGCATCGCCACCTCAGAGGTTGTTTGGCTATAACCTATCACTATTTGCAGACCTGTAAACAATATTTTGAACTCAGGACATGAATGGAGAAGCTGTTTTCTTTTAAAGCTTCACATTTTCAATGCATGTTTAACTAACAGCAAAATATGCTGAGAAACACACACACACACATAGAAGGGAAAAAACGAACAGCCAGATACACACACACAGTTTGTATGCAAAGACTAGAACAGTGCTGAAATGACTCTACCCTACACAGATTACCTCTCATCTCTGTCAATGGAAGGTTTTCCCCTCTGATATCGGGGACCTTCTTTTGGGCTTTTAAGTAAACTAATCTTTGGGCAAATACCACAGGCTGTTTCTGATGTTGGCACATAATAGGAAGTCTTAATATATCTGAATGAGAGCAAACAGACTGAACAAGAGGCTCACTGGAAGTTTGGGATCAAAGCTTTGGGGCACAAAGGCAGAGATTTAGCATGTTAAAGTGATCGTCACTCTTTCACAGCCAAGTATTGTCTCTGTGTTTCTCTCCTCAAGTTCTCTGAATTCCTGCTCTGTGTAAAACGCTTATTGTTATCCGTGGGTTTTACCACCGCAAACCGTGTTCCTAAACATCTCTACTCTGCCTTTCAGGCTCCCCTCTATTGAAGTAAAGATTAAAAAATGAGAGAGCCGGGGAACATCAAACAGGCTAACGTTGTCAGTTCACATTTTGCTGTTCAGTTATTGTCAGCAGACTTGACCGAGTGTGCAGTGAATCCAAGCAGCTTGCAAAACACCTCTTTTCTGTGGTTGCGTTTTAAGTGGTTGTGGCCCCAGTTGCCATGTATACTGGGTGTGCTCCAGGTGTATTTGTACAAGATGCAGAGTTTCTGTGTGCACAGGCAGGTTCTCTCCTCATCTCAGCTTCATTTTTAGTCATAAAACTGTCTGATGATTTTTGGCGCTGGCGAGCCCTCAGCTTGTCGGCAGCAATCCCGATGCAAAGTGGAGGCCTTGCGCAACACCGGGGTTGAAATTATTTTGTTTCCAAGGCACCAGCCTTGCAGTTATCACAGCCCACATTTAACAAACAGGTTTCATTGTTGCGAGAGGGCCAATCTGTACGAGCCCTGTGGTTAATTTGATTTAGTTCGATCCATTCGAGGCTATTACACATCGCTTCCATCTGATCATATCTGATAACCGCCTGCGCTGCAGATTGTCCGTTCATTTATCTTTAGAAATCTCTCCTTCTACCTCCCATGTGGGAGGAATAAACCACTGTGATGTTTGTACAGCACACCTGTGCAAAGCAGGTCACACATTACTAGCTTATCTGAGTCACCGACCTGACTGACTGGTCACATTTATACATGATCCAAGTTTTTTTGAACTCATGGATCCAATTAGATAGCCAAAGGATTTCTTAAAAAAAGCACATATACAGTCATTTTTGAGTTCTTTTAACTCACATCATAGCTTTCTCTCCTGGTATCTCCGGTGCTTTCCAAACAACAACAAAAACAAAACAAAAAACTGAGCTGATTTCAGCATATTAGCCAGTCACACCCTGAAGCAACACAGTGAAAAGGATTTGTGCATCTCTGAAAAACAGGGAATCATGTCATCCAGCACAATGTACTCGTAAAAAACAACACTTTGTCCCCTTTCACAGTGGAACCTCTGACTTATTTATGAGCATTTTTTCCTTCCAGGCTGGACCCTTGTGTTTTCTCTTTCTTCTAATTTGTATTTCTTCTTCGACATCATCCCTCTCCCTTTACTTTTCAGCAGGTTTCTCCAGCTCAGGAGCTGCTTTGTGGCAGATGGAGTCTTGTGACTCTGATCTCAGGATGGATTTAAACAAAGTTACGTGTACTTTTTTATTATTATTGAGACATAAACTGATCGCTTGTTTATAATTCTGACTGATTTCTTTCCTTCTTTTTTTTTTTAACCATAAAAGTAATTATATAATAATAACAATTTCAATACAGGTGATGAATTAAATATATCCAGCTTGCTAAAAAAAACTATTCCTGCAAAAAAAGAAAACATATAAAGGCCTGAAATAAAAACAAAGATTTTGCATATGAATTGTTCTTTCCCACCTCTTTCTTTATGAAACATCCGTTATTTCTATTTTAGCAGTTCTTTTAAACAGGGCCCGGGATTTTATTAAAAGACTGGCTTTTGTTTTCTTTTGATGGGATTAACTTTTGTGTTACCTTTCCTCCACATCTCCAACTGAGCTTTTAAACTCTTTTGTGTCCCCACCTGCATCTCAGAGTTTTCACCAGAGCTTGGCAGAGCTGATAGTGCTTCCTGGCACACAAGAACGTGTTATTTTTCTAAGGTCATGTTAAAGGATGCAGGGTAAAGTATGATGAAGCTGTGGCTGTTGCAGCATGCCAGGGAAGGTCATGAACCATGACTGAAATATTTTAGTCTGTTTCACCTGTCTGTTATTATGTGCGTATCACCCTGTGTTATTCCTGCTTGTCAAACAACAGACATCCATCCAGAGCAACAGAAACTAAAAGCCCTTTTGAACTTTTTCAAGAACCTGGGTTAAATTTGTGTCTTTCTGCTGCAGAGTGTTAAAGCAAACAACAAAAGGAAAGCCCCAAGCAAAACCATCAGGAATAATTATCCCAAATTATCCCATAACAGCTTCTGACAATGGCTCAAGTACTGTATACACTAGATATAAAAGATTGACCTGGCCTGACTTGATATCCCCCATTAGTTTCTGGACTCCACATTTTTAAGCTTTTGATGCTTTCGCTGTCAATTTTGTTTTTACGGAGCCAAATCAGACGTTATTTAGGTAAGAGGGTGGAATGCTAAGTCATCAGCTAATGCTAACTAGCTTGGTTAGCAAGCTAGATTCTTAAGCCATTACAAGTTAGAGGCACAGACACAAGATATCTGTTAGTTAGTGTTAAAAAATACCAGAATGTTACTGACCAAAGCTGAAACAACAACCCAATTTCATGGGCTGTTTTGAATATTTTGCATATAATTACATTAAAAATTGTCCAAAAGGCATTAGCACCACAAATGCAGTAGAAAAGTCAAGTTCAGTGACCAGAATAAATGGTGACAGGGTCTAGCAGACTAAATCTGCCACCACAGCTTTGTTATAAAAACAGAAATCATCTAGTCAAGTCAAGTCAGCTTTATTTATATTGCACATTTAAAAGTGCCGGCCAAAGTGCTGAACAGTGGAACAATGTAACCAAATAAAAGAAAGAATTAAGATAAATGAGGCAAAAAGATTACACAACATCCAGACATCTGTTTTTTGTAAATAATAATAATAATAGATTGTTCGTTCCTGTAAACGTGTGTTTTTTTATTATGCGATTGTAGCATGTCGCTTTACAAGGATTGACTCAATTTTTGAGTCAGGCTCAAGCGGCAACTCCAAGAATTGCAGTTTGTAGCCGTTTCCGTGTTGGCTTCAGTCCCAAAGGTGGCTTCATGGTCTGAAGGAAGTGAGAGATATGCAGTAGCTTTAATGGGTCTGTTTGGCATATAACAAGAGGTTTCGTGGAGACAGTTTTGTATTCAAGCCACACCCAAATTGTACTGAAGTAAATTAAATTTGGTTGCTCTTTCACTCTGACATCTTTCGAGCTAAGAAAGAAAAAGTACAGGCCATAGCATTGTTTGAGACATGCTGCATGATTTAGCAAGATTTTGTCTTCGTTTTATAGTTTTCAGAAATTTTATTTGCCAGTTTAAGTGTAGAGTTAATGGAAACAGTCCCTTGGGACAGGCAGAACAAGTGGTCAAACAGGTTCAAAACAAGTTCCAAGTTTACTTTACAGTTCTTATTAAATCAGTTATTTGGAAAAGAAAACACAACCAAATGTACACAAGAACCATTACACAAACTTGTGACTCCTTTGTAAACAACCATTACATGCTGTGGAGCTACTTTCACTTCCGTGTCATAGGTGTGAGCACAGTCAGTTTTACACTGTAGTGACAGTGTTAGCTAAATGAATCTACATTTTGAACTGCATTTTTGGTTTTACTGCCTTTATGCTTTTGTTTCTTCTTCTAATGAACTCATCTGATTATGCGTAGAAGAAGAAACCAGTATGATGAAATAGGATCCAAGCTGTGAAAAAGAGAAGTCATAAAGTCACTTTTGGAAAGTCATTAAAAGAACCAACACACTAGTCAAAACAATTAAAAGGCCTCCATATATGGAAAGTGAAGGAAACTTCCTGTGTTGCGAAACCAAGGAGTTTGTTTGTATCTGTTTTTTTTAATTTCAGGTAAATAACTGATGATTCATTTTCCTGAGCATTCATTTCCTTGCCTACCTGTGGCTTCAGGTTGCCACCTCTAATCGGCATGTTGCCCTCTGTTTGCACCTGAGCTGCCAGGTTACATCAGACAGACAGACAAACACACGCATTCACATTGACAAGAGTGCGCCTCAGCTGGCATCCAGAGATGGGTTACGGCTTGCCTGTGTTTTATAGTTGCATTTATTTACCACGGAATACTCCAAGTTTCACCCTGATGTGCAGTGAGCACTCTCCCAGGGGTTCACAAAGGGTTTAGCCAACCTGCGACTACAAATGTGTAAGCATGCATGCGTCTGTGTGTGTGTTTACTAGCCCTGGCGTTTCTGAGTGTGTGTTTGCACGTATAAACAGGTGAGCCACAGAGTGATTATGCTGTCAACTGCTGCTGAGTCATTCACATCTACACCAAGTTAATTAGAGATGGCAGAACATACCTGGGTTTTCACACACACATAAATGGACACGTACATACACGTATGCAACCGCGTAAAGCACAAAAAAATTACAGTAAGGAACCAAGACAATAGATAAAAATAAACTTGCGTGCCATCGGTTGGTGTACACTGAACACGTTGACAATGTTTGACATTGTCAGCCAAGGTACACGTGTATGCACACCTGTATGCATTACATGTTTGGGTGTTACTTTTTCCAAGGAAAGCCCTATGATTTCTCAGTCAAACATGCTTCTGAGTAATGCATCAGGTTTCTGAGAAATAAAATAGTTTATTGTGCCACTATGTGAAGCTATATATGAAATAAAAACCAATTTTTACATGCGTAATTGGCTCTTAGAGTTTAACTTCAAACTTAGAAAGTCTTGAAGTTTTCTTAAGTTCTAAGAACACATGCTTTGAGACTGGTTGGCGACTGTTCCACAGGTCATGAAGGAAAATGCGTATTTCCAAACTGGTTGTAAGTAGTTGCTGGAGGTTGATAGACGTCATTGTGAAATTCACGCGAGCCATGAGAGTTGTCAGTGTCCACTGGCAAACTTTGTTCGCTATGAAAACGCGTATATTCTGCAAATGTTGGTAAATGTTTCTTGAGGTTGCTGGCAGTTGCTAGCATGAATTCGACCACATACAGTGCTGCACCAAAAACCTTCTTGCGATTGCTATAGATGTAGGTTGCCACAGTTGCCAGTAGTTTAAATAGAAGACATCAACTTTTCTGCAACCATAATATCACCAGACAGAAATAGTTAAAAGTGCCATGAAAACTGGAAACGGACACCATTCACCTTCAAAATAATAAAATAAATAAATGTAGTGCCTTCAGCGTTAATCTTATTAAAGTGACGTTAATGCCAATTAACGCAGCAAATCTCCATTAGCGCGTTAGCGCCGTGCAGCCCCATGCATGAGGTGATCCATGCTAACTCACTAACAGAGATTTGCCGTTTTAATGTGGTTATGGCGTTAACGTCATTTTAACAAGATTAACGCTGAAGGCACTAAATAAATGATCATTTGAATAAATACATGCATAAATGCAGAGTCTTTGCAGACAAGTCTCCGTCTCCTATAAAAAAAAATACTGCATCAATTTTCTACTGACCAAAGAATTAACAAGGTTGTTTCTGGTGCAGCACTTTCTTCGTGCCTGATTTTACCTAGCAACAAATAGCAATCACTTGCCTAACACTTGAGGACTACATATTTTTCCCTACTATTTGGCAACTGCCAGGGTGTTGCTGCTGCCCGTTTGACTTGGGCTTTAGTAAGGGAAATGTTTAAAAAGACAGGACCCAAAATATATTTAGCACATTTTAATGCAAAACATGATGCTTTGCAAAAGTCGGTGTTCTAGGACACATGAAAGTCTCCCAGTTATTTTTAACTTTCTGGAGCCCTCAAGCAAACTTGTCTGGCTGAATATAGCTGACATGAATAGTCAAAATAATAATAATAAAAACCCTTCCCTGTAGTTTTTAAAACACGTTTGTCTGTCTGGCAGAAGTGAGGCATTTGGGATATTTTTGGAGGTGGATCGATCTCTATCTGGTGCTGTAGTGAATGTGAAGCAGCATGACACTGTGTGGGACTGAGTAAAAAACAAACAACAGTGTGTGTGCTCATGGTGTGGCTTACTGATGTGAGTTTAATAGTTTTTTGAACACACGCTCCGTTGCCCAGAGGAAAAAGAAATGTTTGCTCTAGATACACGTAGTACGTTATTAACAGGACCAATTCTTTCTTTATTTTTTATATTTTTATAGAACTTATAAAAGACAACAGAAGTACCTGATGCCCCCAGCCTTATTCTTGAATGTTACTTTTCAGTAGGACTTTATAATACAAGCCTGTTACTTATGGTGTCATTTCCCAAACTCTTTCAAAATTTAGGATGCAATTTTCAGTAACTAAAAATGTGTACAGTAAAACAGTCTTTTTTGTCTTTGTTCCAGTAATGGTAATTAGATGACAAGGTTTCCAGTTTCCAGAGAGGAAGACCTAAACAACATATTGTATTGTTATCATTGCAAAATAATCTCCTTTGAGCACCCACAACACCCTGTGGTCATTTTGTCACAGACACCAAGTCACACCTATGAGAATTATGCCAGGACAACAGCCATTCATGTCTGAGTTTCATCTGGCCTTTATAAATATATGGTGACTCTTTTCTCAAAGGTGATCATTAAATTTGAGCTGGTTGCCAAAAATAGACACACGCAGGCAAGCCTCGCTTCCTAAAAATGGGACATAGCATATAGCCGAGGTTATATTTTAACCGATGTCAGTTTTGTTTTTCCACAGTTTTCGTCAATGACCTTTTTTCTGATAAAAGCAAGAGGATAACTAAATAAAAAACTGATGAACCAGGACAAAACCTATGATATACTGACACTTTTGAAAACAAATAAAAATATTCTGGAAAGATGAGATCCAATCAGAACTAATTTGGTTGTGTAGAGAGCCGGAAGGTGTTTGGAAGTTATCCAATCAGAAGTAATCTCCTTGAGCAGAAAGGTTAGGCAACTCGCTCCCACATTTGATATCAAGTTAAAATAAGATGCTTTGCAAACCATATGCAGCAACTCTCACTGGTAAAATCTTTTACACTTTATATTTTAGTCAAGTGTGTAGACTTAGATTTAGTCTATGATAATCTTAAAATGCTTAGACTGAAACTGAAGTGAAACTAAATTTTCTGTCAAACTTCACACTGATTTTAATCATTTCTTATAGCACATATGATTTTCTACATTTAAACAAAAAAATTGATAATTGCATCCTAATGCCTTCTCACATGTGCTATTACAGCAATTTTCATATAGCTCAATGCTCTGTTATTGATAACGAGTGAAGAGATTGTAATGTTATTTGAAACATAAAACCTTCCTGGACTTTCCTGGTTGCCTACAACAGCATATGGACTGATTTGTATGTGAAGTCTTTCCATGAAAACAAAAGGATATGACATTTATGTTTCCTCATCTCAGTGCCTCTTGTTCGCTGCTAACGGCGAGCAGTTAGCCCAAGTATGTGTGAAAAGGAGGTGAACTGCCATTTACCCCTATAAAGCAGTTTTCTAATCTTACTGTAGATTACAAATCATATTAAATCATACATTGTTGCAGCACTTTATTCACCTCACATCCATGGCCAATTTAGAATCAAAAATTAAGCTAACATAAATGGTGGAGCAATGCCACAGTGACAGAGGTCAGTAATTTGCACCAGAGGTACACTTCAACTGTGAGAGACAGAATGTGAAAAAAAAATCCATGAATCCACATGGTAGGATTTGTAAAGAACTTATTCATAAATTAGGGTGGAAAATAAGTATTTGGTCAATAACAAAAATACAACTCAATACTTTGTAACATAACCTTTGTTGGCAATAACAGAGGTCAAACGTTTACTATAGGTCTTTACCAGGTTTGCACACACAGTAGCTGGTATTTTGGCCCATTCCTCCATGCAGATCTTCTCGAGAGCAGTGATGTTTTGGGGCTGTCGCCGAGCAACACGGACTTTCAACTCCCGCCACAGATTTTCTATGGGGTTGAGGTCTGGAGACTGGCTAGGCCACTCCAGGACTTTCAAATGCTTCTTACGGAGCCACTCCTTTGTTGCCCGGGCGGTGCGTTTTGGATCATTGTCATGTTGGAAGACCCAGCCTCGTTTCATCTTCAAAGTTCTCACTGATGGAAGGAGGTTTTGGCTCAAAATCTCACGATACATGGCCCCATTCATTCTGTCCTTAACACGGATCAGTCGTCCTGTCCCCTTGGCAGAAAAACAGCCCCATAGCATGATGTTTCCACCCCCATGCTTCACAGTAGGTATGGTGTTCTTGGGATGCAACTCAGTATTCTTCTTCCTCCAAACACGACGAGTTGAGTTTATACCAAAAAGTTCTACTTTGGTTTCATCTGACCACATGACATTCTCCCAATCCTCTGCTGTATCATCCATGTGCTCTCTGGCAAACTTCAGACGGGCCTGGACATGCACTGGCTTCAGCAGCGGAACACGTCTGGCACTGCGGGATTTGATTCCCTGCCGTTGTAGTGTGTTACTGATGGTGACCTTTGTTACTTTGGTCCCAGCTCTCTGCAGGTCATTCACCAGGTCCCCCCGTGTGGTTCTGGGATCTTTGCTCACCGTTCTCATGATCATTTTGACCCCACGGGATGAGATCTTGCGTGGAGCCCCAGATCGAGGGAGATTATCAGTGGTCTTGTATGTCTTCCATTTTCTGATGATTGCTCCCACAGTTGATTTTTTCACACCAAGCTGCTTGCCTATTGTAGATTCACTCTTCCCAGTCTGGTGCAGGTCTACAATACTTTTCCTGGTGTCCTTCGAAAGCTCTTTGGTCTTGGCCATGGCGGAGTTTGGAGTCTGACTGTTTGAGGCTGTGGACAGGTGTCTTTTATACAGATGATGAGTTCAAACAGGTGCCATTCATACAGGTAACGAGTGGGGGACAGAAAAGCTTCTTACAGAAGACGTTACAGGTCTGTGAGAGCCAGAGATTTTCCTTGTTTGAGGTGACCAAATACTTATTTTCCACCCTGATTTACGAATAAATTCTTTACAAATCCTACCATGTGAATTCATGGATTTTTTTTCACATTCTGTCTCTCACAGTTGAAGTGTACCTCTGGTGCAAATTACTGACCTCTGTCATCATTTTAAGTGGGGGAACTTGCACAATCGGTGGCTGACTAAATACTTTTTTGCCCCACTGTACTACCAAACATCCAGGAATGCAAGCAGATGAGCGACTACATATCTTCCTAACATGCATGTTTCATCACTTGAAAATGTTAAGCATGAACGCAATCAAAAGTATGCAGACTGCAAGTCACCTAATGGTGTCATTAATGACGTTTTTACTCTGTGCTGCATGCATATTGGAAAGCATGTGTCAGACACTTGAAATTTGCTTGTGTTGTGTATTCAGAGTGAATATAAAGTGCTTTTGGTCAAAGAAACATATATTGTCCACAGGAGAAGCCTTATTACATAGTTTAAGCTGCAGTTATGTAACAGCATGTAAAGAGATAACAATAAAAATATGGACTCTGTAGATTTGCAGAAGTGTCAGTGCCTTGTTTTTATCACTTCCAGATTGAAAAACTAAAAAGAATAAAATGCTCAAAATTAAAAGTATTAGTCTTAAAATATTAAAAGGTCCATATAACATAGTTGAGGTCTGTTCAGCCATCTTTGTGTGTGTGTGTGTGTGTGTGTGTGTGTGTGTGTGTGTGTGTGTGTGTGTGTGTGTGTGTGTGTTATGCTGCATGGTATGATACATTGGAGAAACCCTTTTAGAGAGTTCTGAAGGTTTTCTGAGCTGATGACTGACTGGCATAATAACCCAGAGGAAATTTATAATGCCTGGATTTTCAATTGTAAACTAAAGAAAGGTGAACCTCTGTTTCACATTTCACTCGTTCAATTACAAGATGCATTTTTCATAACTCCTTGTCTTAGGTTTTCCCTGGGTGTGGATGGAAATACAGAGAACAGTCCACCCAAAATGTAAACAGCAGTTTCTCATTTCTTTGCCTTAATTTCAATGTAAACCAAACCAATCGCTCCCCCTGCTCGCGCTCAAACCACCAAACTTGATGGTTTCTTGGTGTTCCTTGCCCCAGGCCACCCATTTGGCATGTTGTACCACACTGTGTGGCTCTGTCTGTAGGTCCCGGAAGAAAAGCAGAGACACACAAAAAGCAACGAAATGTGTTTGCTTCTTCACATGTCAGGTTCCCTTGTGAAAAGCAGACTCTATTGATCTGGTTATAATTTTTGCATCCAACTCTGACAAAACAAGAGGTCTGGAGTGATATTCAGTTTCAATGCCTCTTTGTAGTGTTTGTAACGGAAAATTAATGCATCACTGAATTCAGCTCTTTTGCAACAAAGGAACAATTTCTTATGTTGAGCTCTCACTCGGTAGTTGTTGTAGGTGAATGAACAAACTGACAAAACTAATGGTTGTTTTCTACAGTAAACTGAGGGTCAAGAGTGTATTTACCGTAACTATGATATTCTAATTAATGGAATATGGATCGTCTGTAAATAATGCAGATAAGATAATACTGTGAATAATTATGTAATCAGTCTATTGCATGTTTTTGTACAATTATAGTTACAAGGTCTCTTGCGACTTCACTCACACATTATATGGACAAAAGTACAGGTCGACCTGAACAGGAGCTGTTCAGTTATGAAAACCCATGAAGCTCCCGGGACAGAGTTTTTGTGCTGATGTTAATGCCATAAGAGGTTTGGAATACTGGAGATACTGAATGAGCAGAGTGTTGACACAATGTCTCTCAGCACTCTGCAACCCCACTGTGTAAACTTACATGCTCTGCCACTTGTTTTCCAAATGCTTCCACTTTGCATTAACCCCACTCACAGCTGATTGTGGAATATGTAGGTGGGAAGAACTTTCACAAGGCGACTTGTTCTATTATAGCACTAAGATCAATTTAATTTGTTCTTTAGAACGACCCATTCTTCCACAAATGTTTATAAAGCCAGGGTGCATGAGAGGGTGCTTGATTTTGTACACCTGTGGCAATGGGACAGAAAACACATGAAATAAAAAATTAAGAGGTATGTTTTTAATTTAATGGATTTGAATTTAATTAGCGCAAAAAAAAAATCACAATTAATTTTTACTTAGTATTATTTCTTTTCAAATTTTCTGTAAATATATTGATAGTAGCTTTATCGTGATTTTTTAAATGTATTTTTTGCTTTAGTGAAAATCTGATACTGTGACGTGCTCTGTACAGTGTGACCCCAGTGTGGACTCCCATTACAATTAGCAATCAATCAATGTATTTTTATAATAATGTAAATATATCACACCACTTTAAAATTGCATCTCTCACCAATATAGTTTATATCACTGCTAATCGCTTGGAATCAGAAATATTTCTCCATCAGCGCCTGCAAACCTTCCTCTTTACAAAGCTTACTGACAATTCACTTATTCATTAAAGTGAAAATCATGTGATGATTTTACTGTGACAATGTGAAAGTTGTAAAAGTAGTGACTTGTAATGAACCAACGACCCTCCACTGCAGGGTTTATTGTGGGCTTCCATGCTTCCCTGATATACAAATCAACTGTACTTCACCTGCTTAGCCTAAAAGGCTGACAGGCACAGTTAGAAGCGAGCTTGTGACCACAGTGAAGCATTTACAGTGCCTGACAATAGGACAGAAAGCCACTTTCAATGAGTCACTTAGAATATATTTTTAAAAAGTTGTTTTGGATTTGTTTACAAGTTTGCCGCATCAACATAAAACGCGATATGTTATAGTGTTTGGTCCTCAACTTTTTTTTCCCACTCAAGCAGCCAAATTTTAATGATGCAGTAAAGAACGCTTGAACTTTTGAAATAAATTTAGGGTTTGATTTATTTACAGCCGGTGTAATCCAGTCTAGCAGAGCAAGAAAGATTGATTGAATTTATTGTACTCCTACTTATCAGCTGTGCTTTGATTTCTCTACAAAGCTCCAAACAACAGGCATCAGATTTCTCTTGACATGACATAAGGCCAAGATGTGGACTATTACATAAACATTCATAAATTATGGTTCTAATGAAGGGTCTGAAATCTACAGAATAATCCAGAGCATTTTGGGAAAGTGCTACACTGATTAATTTTCTCGTGTTTAAAGCTGCAGTGTTTATTACCACTTTTGTGTCCTCTGCAGTGGACATGAAACAGATGATAATTAACGAGCTTTATTATGCCTTAACTGCTACTACAATTTGTATTTGCCCACATATATAGATAATAGGATCAATACAAGATGAGAAATCATGCTCTTGTAAAAAATGTAGAATAAACATGGATGTCTGCACTGACATTCAGGCATATTTGATCAACTAAACTCAAATACAAACTGCCACCGGATTAGACAGCTATAAAACAATCAACTTGCGATAGCATGAACCTTTTTATCAGCTTGTTGAGTAACCTGTTCCCCTACTGTGCGTGTTGCCACTGTGCTGGCCCGGGCCTGCAGGTCATCTGTTTCTTAGTCAACACTGATAGCGCACTGACAAGGCCAAAACCTGCCCCTGGGCTTGTTAATAAATTTGTAATGGGAGTCAAACTGCAGAGGATTGACAGCATAAATCCTGGCCTTCTGATAAGACTGTAGTGAAACTAGTGCTGATTTCGGGTTTAGGGAGAATAATATAGTAATAATGAGTGTCAAATTTCAACACACATATTCAGTGACTTATTTATAATTTGTGCCATTATTTCCTTTACTAAAATTGTGTTAAAAAGTGGATGTGAACTATAGCATTAAACAAGTAAAGTATTTAAATGTGTCATAATTTAATTTTCATTTGCATAAAAGAGAGAGAGAACCTGAGAACACGATTTACAGTAAAACCTGTACGGACACAATAGTCAAAATATATGTCAACATTATCGATTACAGTTGATTAATAGTTTTAATGCCTATGTGTAAATGAATTAACTTGAGGGCACACATGACAAAGTTCACAACTTTATCAAAATATGTGATATTACAATACAGCAGTGTTCAACTTGTGCTGCCAAAAGTGCCAAAGCACACACAAAAAAAGGCCAGGTCATGTGTCGTGGTTGAAAATGTTGCATATTTTGTAACACAACTTGGCAATAATGGAAGTTTGGGTGTGATGGTGATTTCACTGTCCCCTTGAATTTGATCCTTATCAGAACAATGGAAACATGTTCATAGAATCATACTTGGTTTTACAGTTTGTTTGTTTTTCATTTTCAGTTTTTATTATGCAACACTTAGTTTTGTACAGCGAGCAAAAATGTTAAGCACAGGTTTTCGGTGGGCAAACATTCATGCAAAAACCACAAAGTGGTTTATGTGATGATAACAGGTGGATTGACATATTTACTCATTTTGCAACATTAATAGGTTGGCTAATGATTAAGTTCAAGTCGCTTCAACAAGCTTGATTAAATCAGGGTGTGTTTGAAGTCTAATACAAATTGTATGAGGTGCAGTTCTCTTCAGTTACGTTCCCTTATGTAAAGTACTGGTGTGAACTGTATATCATTCTTCAACTGAATCACCGTGATTTATTTAGAACTGAAAAGCAACATTTAATCCTGTCTATAAAGGACATAATTGCAGTTGAATCATTTGTTTTCAGATTATGATAAAATCCCACATTAAGCCTTAAGAACGTTTCATCTGACAATGGTTTCCTCTAACGGTTGCAAAAGTGGCGTACTTGTGCGTGTATGTCAGCTTAGCAGGCTAATTAAATTATCATGCAAGGCCACAAATATGTAAACAAAACAACCTGAGCAACAGAGCAACGTGGCAATACACAGTCACATCCAGACATTAGCAACAAGACAAACAGTGGAATTATTATTCAAGCAAGCTCCTCTCGCTGGAACCTGCTCTTACCTCACTACCTGCTTGAAATGTGCAACCACCTCGACTGTTCCAGGTTTCCTTCTGAGCCTGCAGCTGTTGGCTCGGAAAGTATATTTAGGCCTGAAGTAATCCTTTCTGATGGAGTTTGCAGCCACTGACTGTTTTCATCTCTTTTTGCAGGAACATTCAACCATGCAGGCTCCTAAGAGTTCAAACAACTGAATCACTATCTGTCATGTTGAATTGCCTTTTTCAAGTATCCCCAAGTGTTATTTACTTTTATTTGTAAAATGGTAAGGGTTAAAATACCAGGGCTGTTTGCATTTTATGGAGTGTGTGGATTTTTAGCCCTCTTTCTAAGCTGTTATCATACTAAAAGCCATGAGTCAAATAGGTCTTCAGTCAGATATTTGACTAACACATGTTTTTCAAACATTTGTCTCTTCTTGCTGTTGTCTTGGAGGTGGATTAATGAAGCTGGGATACTCCCAGGTTTCACAATGCCTGGCTAGATAATGGATATGAGTGCCTATTAGCAGAAGAAGAAAACACATTGTTAACATCCAGCTGCGGCCAATTTTTATGAGTCATCAAACTCTTTGGAAGACTCAGGAGCTCAACACAAACACAGGCAGTTGATTAATTGTTCGAGTAGTTGCACATACTCATAATGTACACTCCATATGTTGGCCTGAATCTGCCTGTGACAAGCTGACAGACTGACTGCACTTAGACGTTTTGGGCTACTGTAAGGTTGGTGGTTGGAGAAGAGTGGAATACATTTTTCACAAGGAAAGTGAACTGTGTTAGGCTCCTCTGGAATTGCATATGAATGTATGAAGATGGTAGAAAATGATTAGCTGCTTAAATGCAGTATTTTAAAGACACGTTTTTATGTTCTGGCTTTTAGGACATGTTGACCTAAACATTTTGGTTTTAACAGCCTTAGCTGAGTTGTTTTAGTTGTTTTTATTGACTTTTTTTTTCTTCTATATTTTTCTGCAT
The DNA here is from genome assembly GCF_000239375.1 of Pundamilia nyererei. NCBI lineage: Eukaryota > Metazoa > Chordata > Actinopteri > Cichliformes > Cichlidae > Pundamilia > Pundamilia nyererei. Next base: position 1,461,412 of record NW_005187554.1, read on the forward strand.
CATTGTTAGTGGGATTTTACATTGTTAATCACTTTGTGCAGCACGGACTGTTGGAAATGTGCTATCTAAATAAACTTGACCTTGACCAAACTTGACCTTAATGCACAATAATCTCATTTTTCATTGCTAATTGAACCTTTTTTATTTAATCTTCATGACAGATGCCAAGGAGTGACACATTAAAAGAACAGTCTTGATAAATTAGTAATGTACTGCATGGTACAGTTAATTAGCTACTATTTTATCATTGTCTGTGGGATAAAGGCAGGTTGACTGCGATTAAGGCTGTGTCAACCAAATATCCACGCTGCTTTGAAGGCTCATTGCTGCAGAATTATTTAAGACTGCTCAGCTGGCTCATGCATTTGCATCCAAAGGAGGACACATTGAGCACTTGTGAACACTGTAAGTTTTATATTTAGGACGTTATATGTATTTTAACATTTACTGCAAGCTTTTATGTAAAAAAAAAATACAAACATAGCCTTTTTGAAATCAGATGATTCTCTTTGATGAACCCTGTACTTTACAGTATAGTAAAGCATGGCTGCATGCAGAACGCTGCAATGTGTACTCATGACGATGAAAATGATGGACGGTACAGTGTTTGCTATCTTGGCCATATAAGAGAAAGGGAGCATCCACCGAACAGTAGCTACCAAGTTAGTAGCAAATTATTACAGACATTGCACGTGTTTACCATTGTTGATTATTTTGTTTGTTCAAATGTAACAAGTTGCACATGTCCCCAAACTACAGTAGCTAGCATAATAGCTAATGTATTTTTATTGACCATTTAAGCAAATTTGCAAGTGCAATCCACACACCTGGTAGAGCTCAATCTGGCAGTGAAATGAGAAAATAAGCAATTCATTGTGGACACTGGTGGCTGTGCCTCTTTTTTTAAAGAGAAGGCACCTCCGCTTGTCAACAGGTCATGGAGGTCATGACCTGTAGAAGGAGACGGTAGCAATATCCCAATAAAGGCTTGGGAACAGAAGACTGCAAGCTAGTGCATATGGAAATAAACAATTTTACATGTTACTGGTGTTTTATGATGATCGAAAGGAATTTACATGTTGGAATCAGAAACTGGGCAAATTTTTAAAAACTACACCAAACCAACAAAGGGAAGTGGTTTTCAAACACTGATAAACAAGTCTTCAAATGTTATTGATTTTTTGAACACAGACGAGGATAAAAATAAGAAGAGACAAGCTTTTTTTTAAAACTTTGGATCATGTTAAAGAAGCTGCAACTTAATATCAACAAGACGCTTCCAATATACGTATTTAAAATATACACTGCAAATATCCGCCTTTGTTGTTGGAGCACAAAAATGTTCTCAGTCATTAAAAGAAGGATGAAAGTTTAATGATCCCCGTGGGGAAACTGGGAGAATCATATTTTAAATATGAAAGGATGTTTTCCTAACTTCATGAGGACACATGAAGGCAACAGCAACAAAGGGCAAAGTTTCCAGCCTTTGTTATTTTAATGTAGCTCTGCTGTGTGGAATTGGTTTGGAGTTTAAGAACAAATATCACTCCTTGTCACCGCTGTTGTCTGTTTCTCCTCTCGCTGCTCTTTCACCGAGGACTTCTGTTTATGCAGAGGCAGCGGTGCTGCTTCATCTGCCCCTTCACAAAGGAGAGCAGCTCATGTTGTTCTCTATGTTAATGGCGCTCTCTTTGTGTGTGTGCTGCGTATGTTGATAACTCCCAGCTTTAATCCAAGCCTGTGTCTTGGGAGTGGAACATTCCCGGTGGCATGCGTGCAAGGATTAGCCACAAGGGTCGCTGTAACAGAGCCTAATCTACAGCAGGCCTGTTCTTCAGTGACTATCTGCTCTGAATACGTCTGTATAGTGAACACAATAAAGGTGCTAGACATCAGCTTTCTGCATATGCTTGGCATTATTACATCTCACAATAAGAGGCAGGTTTCTGAGTGGCATGCAGCTTGTCATGCATTCCCAGAAGTAGCATGTATTTGTGTCTCTCTCCTTCCGCTGAACATGTTCAGGTGTTTTCGGGGCTGTTGAAAAGTGAGATATCAAATACGAAGGCTGTTTATCTGGGCTAACAAACCTTACGTGACTAGATTTGGTGACATAATGCAATAACATTCACAAATAGCTAAGGTCAGGCCTCTTGTATTAGCAGCAACAGATAGGCCTGAGTAATGACTGCAGATACACTTCATATGAGCCGTGGGTGTTACCTCAAGCCTTTGTTTAGCCAGTCACTCAAGCACTTTCCAGTTAAGTGGAGGTTGGTTTTGGTGTTCTGATCCCCCACGCCAACCCCCCTGTTTCCCTTCTTGGCCGACGGACCCTGGACCAGACGTTCGCAACTCCCCTGTCCTGCAGGTGAACCATAAGAGGTGCTCTTGTATGAGGGTGTTTAACTTTGTCGACATATTAGGCGTGTCTGAGGGCATCTGGAGTGTGAAAAGCTCAGACTGACAGACGAAGAAAGACAACACAAGACAAGAAAACAAGCTGCTCCAGTACTGGTTTAACTCATGGTTCAGTGGGTTCAGCCTTTGGCCCCAGGCCCTTGTGTGCAGAGAGCTGTGGAGGTTAAAAGAGCAAAGAGGACAGAAACGTGTAGGTCAGGAATAAAAACATCCAAATAAGAAACATTCTGTTAATGTGCTGAGTCATTAGCCTAATCAGTGATAGAAGAGGTGCTCAGTTCAACTTTTCAAGGAAAAACTAACATTTTACAGCAGAAAAACACTCACAGTGGTGTTCAGCTATTTCTTTTTCAGGTGAAATAGAAATACTTAATTACCAGGCTTAACCTGAAGATTTTTATTTTATGGCTCTTTTATGGCAATTATTTTAATTTCCTGCACATACAGTATACCCTTCTACATTTCCTCAACAAGTGCAGCAAATGGTTAATTGTCAGATTCATATATTATTTATACAACTTGATATCAGATTATGAAATATGCTGGACATTTAATAACTCAGTTGTAAAATCGCTTGATTTGAGTTTAAATGGAATAATATCAATCTAAAGACCCTATTTGAAGTTTGCCTTCATTTTTATCTGAAATATATATTTTTACTGAACTCCCCCCCCCCCCCTAAATAAATAAATAAATAAATAAATAACAGTGTATGAGTAAATTTTCCACAGTTGAAAGTTGGGAAAAACATTTCACATACAGCTAGACCTATAAACATATCCCATATTTTTTGGTAGTTTCTGCTGTTGTGAGTTTTTTTCAAAACCACGGCCATATGAGTGTGTACACATACACTCACACGCATTTAAATTGAATGTAATGAGTGTAAGTCAGGGGCATAAACTGGTGGGGCACTGGACACATTGACCACATTTTCCCAGTGCAGATTACATGGTAGTCATGTATCAGACCATGCAAATCGTAATACTTAATCTTAAAGATACCTTTCATCTCTATTGCTGCATCTTTCATGGATGCATTGACATCCACTTTACTGATTAACACCTACTAAAGTACATGAAACAGCCATTTCCTGCTACATTAAGTGGACCCATTTTTATCATGTTGCACACACACTCACACACACAGACAAAATTAACACTGCACACCTTTTATAAATATATTTCCTGATAATATTCTTGTGCTTTATCGTTAAGCTCCATATTCAATATGGTCCCAAAGTAAAAGCAAAAGAATATTATCAGAAAATGTATTTCTTAGAAAAGGATTTCCATTTTCAGCATTTGCTAATGTGACGGTCACTATTTAATGTCCCTTATTTTAGAAATACCAATAAAATTAAAAACAAGTACTATGACAGTGTAAACTGTAGCACCTCTGTTACACAAAAAGTTGATATCTTTAAGTGATTTTGATTGCACTGGATCGAGTAATGAAAAAAAGTAAACGAGATGGGGGAAATGATAGCATTAGTATATTAATAATAGGGGTGCAACGATATTCGTATCGATATTGAACCGTTCGATACAGTGCTTTCGGTTCGGTACGCATATGTA
>NW_005187554.1:1472443-1480622 GCF_000239375.1 Pundamilia nyererei
AAATATATATTTATAATTTTAATAAATGACAAATTAAAAAGGCATGAACATTTTTTTTGTATCGAAAAAATATCGAACCGTGACACCAAAGTATCGAACTGAACCGAACCGAACCCCCAGGGGGCGGGCCCCACACTTTGGGAAGGTCTGGCCAAACATATGAAACAGGAGAAGCCCGCCGTGCAATCCATTTATTTCAACAAAGTAACTGTATTCTGAATACCAGCTTTTTAAACGGTAACTGTAACAGAATGCAGTTGCTCATATTTTGTATTTTAAATACATAACACTGGTACATGTATTCCGTTTCTCCCCAACACTGAGTGGAGTATAGAGAATAAAGTGGTTGTGTAGTGTAATAAAGACAAAGCAAATGTGCTAAAAATGGCAACATTCGTGATGAGAACAGACATGTAATGTACTTGCAGTGTCTTTCTGCTGCTGTCTCTCCTGCTGAAAATTGAGCCAGGGAGGAAAACAAAGAGGCAAAAAAGCTGGAGGGCAGGGACGGAGTAAAAATGACTAGTGAGGTTTTCGACACCTCTATAGCAGCTGGCTCTGCCAGTCACGCCATCCTGCGTGGGTACACTGACATCCATTACTTCACCTGCCCTGTGGTTACCCGGCTAGAGACCAAAACACACATGCACAGTTTCAGTTTTAACTATGCAATGCCCTATTTAGAGCCACCATCTGTTGGTTGAAATTCCAAAAGAGTTGTCTTGATTTCATGCAAGAGGTCTGTGGATGTAAATCATGCTTAATTATTGCTTCCATTATAGATGTTCTGCTGTTGTGCTCTGTCTTCCATAAATAAAACATTAATGCCAGCATTCGGGAAGCTTAGGATGATGCAGACCAGGGTATTAACATTCTTAAAATTCTTCAGCAAATTTACAAAGATTCAGTTGAATTGTATATATGACATGTGAGCAGTCACTCCAATAACTTCTTGAACTTTTATATTAATAATGTTGTTTTGTTTTTTGCCTTCTTCACAGTTCTTTAGCTCCTAATAAAGTCCTCCTCAAAAATCCTATAGAAACTATCTAATTTTAGTATTTTTGAAGTTCTATATTTAAATCCATTTCAGCAATGTTTTTATAGAATTATCAGCAATTGGTTGCATAAATTGCCCTTGTCCTCCATTATTGTATTACTTATGTAGGCAGAACGTGTCATTTGTTTTACACAACTCTAACTATAAGTTATCAATTAATGCTAAGTACCTTAGTTAGCAGATTTTATCAACTGAATATATGTGTGTAGACCCTGCACAGCCTAATAGTTTAATTTAAAAATGATTTGTAAAACTGTTGCCTTAAAAATTCCCCCAAACACTAAAAACAATTGTTAGCAGAGATCATAAGTGAGATGATGATTAATGCCAAATGCCACTCAAAATAAGCATGCTTTTTATTATGTATAACTTTAGGCCTTAAATGTGAACATATCAGTTATAGCAAAAGTCCCTAATGAGGGCGAAAATTAACTGTAGACATAAAGGCTGTGGAGCTTAAGCTTATCATTAAGCTCCACATTCATATGGTCCCAAATGGCTTTATTCCTGCTATAAAGTAGGACTCTGGGTATTCATTCACTTTTGGAGCCAGCCTGTTGTTGTCATTAAAGAAACTTTTTGGCACAAAGGCATTTATTTTCCAGGTTGCTGCTAGGTCAAAATACACTGTTAGATACACACCCAAGGATATAACATCCCTTTTTATGTCATGAAAGAAAGTGGCAGAGGATAGAAGTGATTAGTTCTCAGATAGTCGCCTGGGGACATAAGCCAGTTACACTATGTACAGACACAGATACTCTCAGGAGACATTAGCAACAAAGGCAGCTTGATAACGTGACAGTTACACAGTCCGGTTTCTGGTGGACTTCTGAGGTGCCTGTTACATGCATTATTGTCCACTTAGTTATATAAATCATTTACATCGCATAAGAAACTGTACATCTGTGATTGTGCAATGTTATCCATATTGTGGCATTACAAATACACTGGCTTACCATCCGCTGATCGGTCAGTATCACAGTTTCTTTTGTCCTCAGATCAGCAACGTAAACACAACTTATTTTATGGTATAATTACAAATATTAAGATGTTTTATTTTATCTTGCAATATAAAGTGGCTCGAGGTGACTATTGATGTGAATTGGTGCTATATAAATAAATAATTGTAAATAATTGTATTATTTATGTACAATAATAAATAGAATTGTATTAAATTAAGAGGTGTTGGACCATTTTTATAAACCAAGCTGACTTATTTAATTGGCCTTTTTGTACTCTGTTTCCCAAAATATTCACTTTACATGTGGAATCTGAGATTTTTATCTGTCATAAATAGTTTCAGAGCTTATATTTGTCAAAAGTTAATGCGAGGAAGATGTTATATTTACCTGAGGTAATTTATATTTGACAGTATCGGTGTGTTGTTTACGACAGAGTATTATGGCCAAATAATATTGTTAATCATTCTGAGAATAAAGTCGAAATGTGGAGATTACCGTTTTTGTTTCAAGTCAAACTGCCATGTTTGCTATACCCTCTATCTACAAAATGCATTGTGTAGATGAGTTACTGAAATAATTTCATCAGCTGCTTTGTGATACAACATACATCCTCTTTATTGCGCAATGGCGTAACCATCGATAACCTTGAATCTGTCCATTACCAGACATTTCATTTTGTACAGATCCCACTCTTCCAAGTTTGTGTGTTCTTCCCTCTGACCAGATCCACACCATGTGTTAAAAGTTTATGTGGTGAAAGAGAAATCATTTCCTTCCTCATTACTAAAACCGATTCTGAAGTATGGTTTGGTTAACTCAGAGGGTTTAACAGCCACGTCACTTTTTTTCTTAAAACAATCTCCACATTTTGACTTTTCTCTCAAAATAGAATTAAGACTTTATTCTCGAAATTTTGATTTGATCAATAATATATTTTTTTCTTAACATGGCCCCTCCTTCGTAGTTCTTAGACATCTTCCTGTCATCAGTGACCCAATTGGTTGACGATTAATTTGTAGGACTGTGGAAGTGTAGCCATAACTACTCCCTAAAGCTTTTTTGTTGTTAAAAATTCAGGGTTAATGAATTAGTTTATTATTCATCTTTATATTATGTATTATAATTTGTATTTGCATCATTTAGTGCACAAATGTTTTATATTTGTACTGAAACTTCTGGGAAAATATTCCCAAAGGGATGATGTAAGAGTGTTGAGGGACTTTTCCAATGTCTAAGATGCAAGAATCAAGATTTTTGCAAGATTTTTTTTCCAGACTTAAAATGAGGTTAAAAACAATACCTATAAATAAATATTTTTCTCTCATAAAGACATTAATTATAGTCTAAGCAAATCTTAAACTACAATACATAAAAGTGGATTTCAACTTATTTCAATGCTGTTCTTTAAACTACCTGTACATATTAAGCCATTCATCAACTGTAAAATCAAATTGAAAAATAAAGGATGATTAAAAATACGTTCAGTTCCCAGGTGCTTCTACTTGATTGTCAGCATGTGTTCATTAAAGCTTTTTCTAAACCATGAATATAATTGCATGTACGGGAACTTTGTGTTTGCTGCTTGTTTCTAAGTGAATTTTTTCCCCTTGTGTTTACACTAGGTAGCGTGACTGCAGCTTACACAAGTGTTCTGACTGTAAACTGAGGTCATCTTCTGTATTTAAGAACCTGGGTCCCCGCCAGGAATTCGGCAATACCCGTGGATAACGGTGTTTAGTGCCATTAGCACAGGGTGTGTCTGCATGCTGTCCAATTTTGTGCTTTGTGCAATTGACTAAGTGTTCACATTAACTTAAACAAGATGACAGCTTTATGGTTGTTCAATTGAGATTAAAAATATCAATGCAGTGTTTCCAGCAACTGGGAAATACTTGTGAGGAGATGTTCCAAAGGTCGCGTTTTCATGCTATGTCACGAATAACTGAACAAAATTTGAAAAGCTCGAAAGAAATGTGTGTTGAAAGAGTCCGATAGTAGTAGTAGTAGGTCTGTTTTATTTAGGATTTAGTTTCAGATTACTCAAGTTTCCACCAGTTTTTTACAACAATGAGGAAAATAGTTTACATCTGAGCATATTTCGAGAGAACAATGGCAGATAAGCTCCAGACCTGTGTTTTTTCTTGTTTCTAGGTGTAACCAGCTCCCCGTATCAAGAATCAGAACTGTTTGAATAAGATATAGTGAGTCCATTACCAACTCAGGTGTGTAACCATTAGAAACTAAGACCTCAAGTCAACTTGTACACCTGTTCTGATATGTAGCTCATAGATTTACCTTGTCAGATCCTCACACAAAGCTTGAGACATACAAATGGCATTTTTATCAGCATGTGAAATGACAGCCATTATTGCCAGAAGCAGGTGATACAGACTTTTTAATGCAGGCGGTGTTCTTTTAATAACCTTTGACCCTTAGTAATTACAGTTTCTTTATTTCCTTGTTACTCTACGAGTGTACCAGCTATTTAGATTTCTTCTTTTTCAACAGGCTGGCACAATACGATATAAGATTGCTTTAAAAACACATAAAAAATATATTTTTATGTAATACCTGCGTGCTTGTCGTCTCTACTCAGGCTGAAATAATTTTAAGGTTCTTTCACTTTCATCAGGTAATTACCCCGACATGATATATCATCAATCACTCGTGCATCCCATTAACTGTTAACCTATTCCCAGGTGAACTTTTACATGACAGTTGGCCATGATTACTCATTTGTATATGATGCACACAAGCACACTATTAATGTCAGACGTAGGCTATCAGATAGAGCCATCTCACCTGTAGATTCAAATGCTCGTGTAACGGCTCATTTCAACTTGCAACAGCTATCACCTGCCATCAGAAGACCACACAGAGCAGGTCACAACTTTTCAGCCATGTTTAACACAACGCTGTTATGTTTCTATGGAAGGCTGATGAAATAATAATGTGTACTTGGATCATATTAAAAGTTTGGGAGAAGGGATTTCTGAGATATGCATATGTAACAGCTAAAGAGGAACTGTGTTGCAAAGGAAAACAATGGATAGTTGCAGGAGACGAAATGAAAGGGAAGTGCTTGCATCAAGGCTATTAGAGCTAACCAAAAAAACCTCTGACTTTAGGAAAAATGAAATGACAGTTAGCTTAAATAATATTGGAAAATATGAGGTGAAATGATAGAAATGGGAAATATTCATGATATTTCTCATCAGAAGGTTTATATATTTTTATTTATGATGAAATTTTTTTTTATGGCTGAGAGTAAAAATGCTTTCACAAATTTTATTTGTATTATTAGACCTTTTCCGAACTTTTCCCGTGCTTGCCCTTAAAAAGTACTCACCATTTCACACTTTCATATTCATAAGCATCAACACCAAATTTAATAAAAATGAAAAGTAACCATTTTCAAACAATACAAACTGACAGTGGAAGCAATCAATAGTTTGACTAGAAAAAATAAAATTAAAACCCATTAAAAACACAAAACTGTAATTAATACTAATACTACTAGTTTGGGCGTGCTGCTAAATGCTGCAGGTTTGCACGTATTGTATTAAGAGACAACAGCATTGCTGAGTGTGCCTGTGCATGCTTGTATGAGCCACTGTATTGGAATGCTGGCCCAGGGCACTCAGCAGCTCAGAGCTTTAACTTCTGTAAACAAACTAATGGCAGAAGACTGAAGGACCACACAGCCTCTCCAGTGAAACACTAACTGCAGCCTGCAGTCCCACACTGCTGCTGCTGCTCCAAGAGACAGAGGAAGCACAGAAACTAGTGTTTTAACAGATTTACATTACTGAAGGAGGGCCTTGAGTACTGGCTTGAAATATTATCTCAGTTCAGTATTTGTTATATCAATGCAATGATATAACAAATAGTGAATTCTTCCTTTCTACACTAAAGGGACAAGTGGAATCCTCAAATTGCTTTACGCTCTCATCCAACAACAAGTGTCCCCTCTTAGAGCTTCAACATACTCTGTGCAAGCATAATAACAAGTGCAAAAGTGCCTGTTGTATCTGCTGGTCTGAGCATAACCCAGGGTACTCCCATAAATGAACGGTGCTTGTATAAAGGGCTGAAACGTTACATTGCTGGTGTCCCCCATCTCCACACACATTTGTTACTGTTTGAAACTCCTGCACTCTTTGATGTTTAAATTGTGATGATACAATTATATAAGTATATATGCAGAGTCGATTCTTTTATGACAGTTGCGTCTGGGGGAAATGGTCTTTCAGCTAGTGTGTTTCACACAATCAGCAATTCTCACTCGGATTCTGGCTCAGATGCCAGAATTACCTCATCAGTCCTGGTGTTGGTCCTGAAGGCTTGAGCCAAACAGAAGTCAGCTGCATCTTGTTGTTTCACACTACGTTATATGATTGCTATTTGCAATGTTAAGCCTGGAGCTCATGCTTGAGATGATTCATTGTATAACACAGCAATGGACCAAAAAAAATAATGTTTGTTTTATGTTAGACTGTGCTCATGTTCGTTTCCAAAGATAATTAGGGCATGTGCTATAACTGCAATGTCCACTGTTTTATTCCTGCCGCTCTTTCTCACTTTCTGTCTGTATCTTCACAAATGCTGTCCAAGACACAATAATAATGGATTGGATTTATATAGCGCTTTTCAAGGCACCCAAAGCGCTTTACAATGCCACTATTCATTCACTCTCACACACTGGTGGAGGCAAGCTACGGTTGTAGCCACAGCTGCCCTGGGGCAGACTGCCATATCGTGCCATCGGCCCCTCTGGCCAACACCAGTAGGCGGTAGGGTAAAGTGTCTTGCTCAAGGACACAACGACCAGGACAGAGAGCCCGGGGATCAAACCGGCGCTCTTCCGGTTACAGATGCGCTTCCCAACCCCCTGAGTCACAGTCGCCCACAAATAATGCCAGAAGTTATAGCAGTTATAATATAAAACACACTGACACATACATGATAAAAACACATATAAAAACAGTAAAAACTGGAAAATCACTCGAACTGTTTTTAAACCAGTTTTAATCCTTTTTACTAAGTATTCTAAAATGGTCAGAAACAACAGAAAATTACATGAATTCTTCTTAAATTGCATTAATTGCAAAAGACAGACAAACTCTTGTTATTGTACTTATTGTGCAGTATTTATGTTTGTATTATAATATCATATTTATTTATATACACACAATTTTTTTTATCCTTCCAGCTCGGGTCCTCTACCAGAGTTCTGTGCAGAATCTTTGCTGTTCCTAGGATTGCATTCTTCTGGACAGAGAACTCGGATACTATTCCTGGGATCTGCTGGAGCCACTCACCCAGTTTGGGGGGGGGGTCACTGCCCCGAGTGCTCCAATATCGGAGGTCACCATCAGAGCGCTCAGGTCAGTGACACCCCAAGATGGGCGAGCCCTTCCTGTTTTCTTATTTTTTTTTAAGTTTGTCACACTTAAATGTTTCAGGTCATCAAACAAATTTAAATATTACACAAAGAACACAGATTGCAAAAATAAACACAAAATGCAGTTTCTAAGTGAAGGTGTTTATTATTAAGGGGAAAAAGTTTTTTTTTTAATCCAAACCTACATGGCCATGTGTGATTTCCCCCTAAATCTAAGAACTGGCTGGGCCACCCTTAGCAGCAGCAACTGTAGTCAAACATTTGCAATAACTGGCAATTTGTCTTTTACGGCTCTGTGGAGGAACTTTTGGCCCACTTATTTTTGTAGAATTGTTGTAATTCAGCCACATTGAAGCGTTTTCAAGCATGAACCACCTTTTTAACCCTTTAAGACCTACCATAGAACCAAGTCCGCCAGAGCTTATATTATATTTTTACATGCTGTGGAGCCATTTTTGGGAGCATTTCAAGTTGCTATACATCAATACAACCATTACAGCCTAAATTTTAATAATATGTCTGCATTAGGTGCATAGTAATTACATAAATTGCAAAAAAGTGCAATAAACTACAAAAAAATTGAAAATTGTTTTTTTAACATATATTTCTAGTTAGAGAAATTTAAGAGGCTTATCCCTCAAAACTGTAAATACAAAAAAGTTGCACAAACTAGTTTCCCACCACAGGAAATTTATTTTGAGTGTCTTCATAGTTTTATTTTTGAAATGCACCAATTTTTATACACTGCAG
>NW_005187554.1:1481251-1521478 GCF_000239375.1 Pundamilia nyererei
ATCTCAATTGGATTCAGGTAAGGACTTTGACCAGGCTACTCAAAAGTCTTCAGTTTCTTTTTCATAATTGACTTAGAGGTAGACTTGCTAGTGTGTTTTGGATCATTGACCTGCTACAAAACCCAAGTCCACATCTTGAAGCCATGAAGAGATGGCCAGACAGGCAGTAAAACAGCCCCAGATCAGATCATCACACTAACATATTTTACTGTTGGTATGATGTTCCTGTGTTACTTTTACACAAGATGTTATGGTACCCACACCTTCCAGAAGGTTCAGCTTTTGTCTCGTCAGTCCACAGAGGACTGAAAAAAGTCTTGGGGATCATCTAAGGGTGGGCCATCTATATGGATACACCGTAATAAAATGGGAATGGTTGGCGATATTAAAGTCCTGTTTGTGGCACATTAGTATATGTGAGGGGGCAAACTCCTCCAGATAGAAGTCGGCCATCTTGGATACAACTTTTGTTTTTTCAATAGGAAGAGGGCCATGTGAAACATCAAACTTATGTCACAAGAAAAACAATGGTGTGCTTGGTTTCAACATAACTTTATTCTTTCATGAGAATTCCTTTGTTTCTCATTTTTTTTCTGAATTTCCTTGGATCACTGCATGATGTCTGGCTTTTGAGGATCTTTTGGTCCATTCACTTTGTCAGGCAGGTCCTGTTTAAGTGATTTCCTGATTGAGAACAGGTGTGACGGTAATCAGGCCTGGGTGCAGCTAAAGAAATTGAGCTCAGCTTTCCACAGATGATATACACTGCAGTTAATTTATGTTATAAAGGGTGGGGTGGTTGGGTTGAATATTATAAAAATAGTAAACACCTTTATCTATCTATCTATCTATCTATCTATCTATCTATCTATCTATCTATCTATCTATCTATCTATGTAAAGGCTGAGTTTGTGATTTTCTTTATTTTATACACCAACTGTAATGGCAAATGGTAAATAAAGCAAATAAAGCAGATAACACAGTGACAATTGGAACCAATCCTCATGTAATTCAGAACAGAGAATAATTTTTTGATGTTTTTTTAAATACGTTTTTATTCCCATCATTACTTCAAGAGGAACAACATGTTGAAGCCGTTCCTACTTTCTGTACTGTACACAACACTGAACTGCAGTACAGAAGACAGAGTAAGCTGTCTTTTGTTGCCACGGCAACAGAAATAGGAAAATGAACTGTATGTTGCAGTGAAATGACAACGTGTAAAGTGACAAGTTTTCTTTCTTTCTTTTTATATTGATGTTGCTTTAATTTCAGCTGTTTATAAGTCATTATATCAGTATAATAGGGAGAATTTTGGAGATACAAATACCAGATCGCTAACTTAATCCTATCAATAATGCTTATCTGGCACTATTTATGACTTTATTAAACTTTATTCTACTTTGCTCTTTGATGATGTGCAGGGTAGTCTGATCACAGGTCAATCAGCAGCCCACTGAGGTGTCTGCATGCCTCAAGCCTGTCTTTGTTTGACTGCCTGATAACAATCCAACTGTCAGCTCATTATGAGCTAAAACAGGTTGGATGAGATGTTAAACACCTAAGAAACCTCCCTGTTTGCTCACCTCGTGCCCTGCCGTAACATAATGATGGCCAGCCTTTGGGTGTTGAAAGAACAGAACAAAGCTCTGCGTCACTGTGTGTAGGCTTGTGTAAAATGAATAGCCTAAATTATACAAATCTAAGGAATTCTCTGCAGCAGGACATGGGTATTTGTGCTCTCCCTATTTTGAGTGCCAATGAGCATGTGTTTGTGTGAATAAGTGTTAAAACAAGGGTATTATCTTCTGGCTGTGAACCCATGATGGATGTATACTGTGAAAATTGCTCATCTATAATGATATTCTGATGGTTGCACTTATGAAACATATTAGCCAACATTAAAGCATTGCACTCCATTTCCTGCTGCCTGAAGGAACTCTAAAGGTGCGCTGTGTGAGCGTGGAAGGTAATTAAATGTGGAGTGGGAGTTCCTGGAATTACTTTTTTTTTGTCCTCATTACAGTTAGCAATAATTTAATTTAACTTATAATGTAACTTCCCAGCATTACCATGTAATTCTTCCTTTTAATAAGTATATTGAATATGTGTATGTAAAATGTCCCTGTTTAGCATAAAATACAACAAGGGAGAAACAACTGAAGATTTTAAAGGGGGAGAACTTCACTATTATACCTAATAGTGAAGTTTATACTAACCTTGTAACCTTGTGAAGTTTATGTCACACACCATTATATCTGCTCCTTTTGTTATTATTATCATTATTTACAAGAATGGATTGCTTATTAGAGGCTCTGCTCGAAAACCCCTCAAATTTAGAATTTATCTGAGGTTTGATATTAATGTGCATATTGTTTTGGGTCTGAAACGTGGCAACTGGCACGCTGGAGAGATTATATCTCTCAGCTGGCCTGGGAACGCCTTGGTGTTTCCCCAGACAAGCTGGAGGTGTTGGTCGGGAAAAGACAGGTCTGGGATTCTCTCCTTAGGGTGCCACCACCACGACCCGGCTTCGGATAAGAGGAAGAAAATTGATGGATGGATGGATGGATGGATGGATGGATGGATGGATGGATGGACAGACGGACAGTGGATGGAATTTGGTTTGTCCATGTAATGTCCCAAGATCTGCAAAAACGCCTCTTGGGGTCATACCCTAAACCCAAGATGTTCCCAGCATTTTTTAATTTAAGATGCACTTTTCCTGGTATCCTCAACATTTTCGTGCTTTCATACTTTCACAAGTATGACTCCTTGAGTCTCCGTGATATATAACAGCATGACAGTGTGTTCTTCTACACCTCCTACTGGGCACAGGATGTGATAAGGAAATAGTTTATGCAATACCCAAATTAGATGTCTCATTGAAGAAATTTTCAACTGCAGCACACCCTGATGTGCAAACATGACCGCTGCTTGCAACTTTAATTTTTTAATTTAATTATTGTTTCATCCATTTAAGCTCAAAATGGCACACAGTGAAATTTGAGAAATTAAGACTTCCCTCAAATGCATTAAACCTGAAACAACAAGCGTTTTTTGAAAATGTAAGGAGTGATAAGTACAGATATTTGTGTAAATCTCTTTTCTGTAAATCTACAGAAGTACACCAACAAAGTAATCGTTCTTTATTACTGCCCATCTCCGGCTCTAACTGATGTTAATAATATAATTAGAAGGCGGGGTGGCAAACAGGCTGACAAGACTGTGAACCTGTTTGTGTCCCACATCACGCACTGTTTAGTTTTTGTTTTGCTTTTTGTTCCTTTTTCTTTCTCTAGTTGTTTGTTACAGTCTAATGATCATTGTCACTACTTATGATTGTGGTTCTACTTGAAATATGACAGGTTCACAGGGAGACCAAGTCTCAGTATTGTCACCACATTTGCATCACAGGACCGACATTAAAATAAACTTAACTGTTGTTTGTTAACAGCTTAAGCAACTATCAATCAACCATTTATTAACAGTACTTACAAAGTGAGCCTTTCCGTTGGTCACTTGTGTGAAAAAGCTGTTTTCAGTGAATTTTATTGGCTTCCTCAGTAGATTACGATTAAGTAAAGTAAAGTATAAATACTGTAGATGCCCAAACAGTGCACATACCGTAAAATGTTTTTTGTTGTTCATCAGCTAGAACATTAGTGTTGCTGATGTGTTTGCAGCATAACTGAACAGGGAGCGGTTTTACTCTTAACAACGAAGCATAATTTATTTAAAAAATGTTTGGTATTGGTGGAGTTTTAAGTAAAGCTTTGCATGCATGACTTAAACGTGTAATGGAGCATTTGTTTTTGGACATATTTCTTCTTCTACATGAATAAAAGACTTAATAACTGACAACATGCATGCAAGACAAGCAGCCGCTAACAATAGCCTTCTTGCTGTTAATTTCATACTTAGCCGAGCGCTAATCCTTAGAAGAACCTGTTTATCAGTTCACTGAACAAGGTGTTTTTCTGGCTGCAGAGCTTGTCAGAGGAGATTAGTTTAGAGAGCAAGAGAGATCCCCAGCTGTTGTGACTTGTCTTATTATGCAACAGGGCCGGTGATTTCGTCCCTATTCTACGGCTAAAAAGAAAAAAGGAGGAAGAATTTATTTCATTCAACAGTTTCTATATAGGGCGTATTAGCATTTGGGCGTGAGGTTTCAACCTGTCCATCAATTAAGGTTGGGCTCTAAATTAAAAACTTGGTAAACAAGACTATAAATAATATTTGCTTTTGTTTCCTGATCTGATTGTTAATGCCTGCGTTAATCATGCATCTTGATTAAAAGCATTTCAAAATTGCATTCCTCGCGTGCATGTGCCCTTTTGTCCTGTGAATCATCATTACTTTGCAGATTTGTATTCTTGTTTTCATCAGGTAATCTAACATCTGTTGTGGGATTTACAAAGTTATCTCAGGAGGGCAACCTCCTCTCAAAGGCACTGCTGCTGACGCACTGTTTACTGACGTGCAGACGCTCTTTGTTCACGCACATAGTGTGAAAGGATTCAGGCTGAATGGAAGCCAGATCAGCTCAGTTATTCAGTTATTGCCACAATGTCACATCAGGGCAGATAATCTTCCCAGATTTGTTTGTAGCTCCGATTTACTTCACAGACGTCATTTGCATCCTCCCACTTCTTTAATCAAACACCAGCATGCATATCTCCCACATGGTCCGTGAATGCCTTATTTACCCTCTACCTGTGATGAATTCACTTAAGTGTCCAATTTCTCTTCCCAGTTAACTGTTTCCACATTTACTTCCACCCTGACAAGAACAAATAAATGCAGGGCATTTGTGGGCCTGCTTGTCCAGTGTCAAACACAGGAAAGTGCTCCTCTATTAATCCTCTTTGTTTTCAGCTTCTATTGTATTTGAACTCATAGTTCCATCCTGTCATTTATGTTCCATATGTGTCTGTTTTTCTTTTTCTTTGTGCATGTCTTTGAAGTATTTCAACTCACAGGACAAAATTGAAGATGTACTTCATTTTATTCTAACTAATTCCTTGATGGGTATTTAACCACTAGCAGCTATGGAGTAATACTCTATGGAGTATTCTTGCTTTGCCTGCTTTCTACACATCCATGAGCACGTACACATAAGTTTGAATCCACATCCTGCCACCAGTTATTAACTGAGAGCTAAGGAGCCAGGAGAGGCAGTGAAGAAGACAACAGCAAGCTAGCAAAAATGTGAATAAATAATGTATTTTTGAAACTACAAAAAAATTGATTTAGAAAGAAGGAAACATTTTCAACACTGATCTAACTTTCTGAGATCTGGGAATGCGGCGGCATTTCTACAACAAAATTCATTGTTTTAAAAACACAAGCAGTCAGCAATAAACTGAAACTTGTTGCTCTTTGTCTGAGTTAATTATTTGGATTTGATGCCACGATCATCTGTTATTAACAACCATCACATCCAAAGTGTATTTATAAACCACTTCATCTCTCTGTGTTATTTCTCAGTTTTTTGTGCCATGCCTTCCTCCTCTTGCTGCCACACTACAAAGTCAATATTCTGTCTTGGCTTTCATTTAGACAGCCTTATCCCTATAGTATACATCCCGTAACAAAGACCCTACAATCCATACGTTTCATTTGTCAATGCATTCTACTGGCCACAGTGGATGCGTGAAGTATCCCACAAATAAGTTAAGTCACTTCAGAAACAAATGATCAAACTATTATGATTATGTTTTAAAAGTTTAAAAAGTACCTAAGATGAGTAAATGATCATCATCCGTACACTAATAACATTATGATTGTTGAAACTTTTGTAGCTACTAGTCTAAAGTCCAGTGTTTCATTAACCCATTCATCCCCCCCACTGGCTCACCTGAAGTTTACCTGATTCCGAGCTGGCTGCTTTTGCTCCTTGCTTCGCTTCAGAGCAATTACTATTGTAAGTATTGTGTTAATGTAGCTAATAAAAACAATAGCCAACACACAAAAAAATAAACTAAGGCTGCAATCCTAGAACAATGCAACTGGCACTTAAAACCTTTTCCCATCAGTACTTTCTCATTATGAAGACACATTAGTGTCTTGGTGATTCAAGTCTAAACAACATAATCCCATTAAGTAATTATTTTTTGATCACGCAAGCAGTGATTGACATGGATGCTTTAACACTGCATTGCACATGTGAAAAAAGGATCCAGAAGGCCAAATACACACACGCAAACAGCAGATTGCTCGAGGCTGTGGGTCCGGTATCTGACAGGTTGTGGGAGGATCAAAGTTCAGATTTTGAATGCACTGTGAAGGGAAAGAACAGAAAGAATAGAGGGAGTCAGGGAAGAGTAGATAGAGAGACAAAGCATTGATAAAGCCTCATCAGGATTTATACTAGCAGGAAATGAGGAGGTTTACAGAACAGCGTGGGCGAGAATGCGATTGAGTTTAGCAGAGGAGAGGCGAGACAGATGAAAATAAGATATTGTAATAATAGAGGAGAGTTTGGACTATATTAACTCATACTGAGGTGGAAAACTGAGGTCCCCTACGCCCACCCTCCAACTACCCCCTTGCTCGCCTCCCTGTTCTTCATGGGAAGGAAAGCAGGATGTCTTTCATCCAGTTCAGCCAAAGGATCAAAGCCAAAAGGCTAGTCTGCTGAAACTGACCTCAATTTGCACTGCTGCACACTCCGCACTCTCCAACATACACAATCCTATAGCTCTCATTATATCCCCAACACCACCTCCCGCTGAACTACATACATGCTATTTCCCTTCCTGTATGCCACAGCACCTTATCCACTTAACACAGGAAATCTCTCAGTCCCTCCAATCCAATAATAGTACAATTTATAGCTGCCGCATTATCACTACGAAATATTACCTCCAGTAGCTATTTATGCAGTCTTTTACCATATATAACCTGTTACAAACTCTGATTATCAGATACGTGCTGTGCTAACATATAACTTGCATCTGTGGTGGTTAAACAACCTGTTCACAATAGCGTTACCCTGCTGCAGACTTCAAAGCGCAGCCTGTGTTTAGCTTCCTCTGTGTCTTCTTTCTCACTGTTTTCACTACAAACAGCCACTCTACTTCAACTGCACACACACACACACACACACACAAAATTTGTGTACAGATATGCATAGACTCTCAAATGTATACATTTATACAACCAAATAAGTCAGAAATCTTTTCCTGTTGCGGATTAAAATTAGGTAAAGTTTGAAGATTGAATCACATGTTAATTTATTCATTTATTTTACTGTTTTTTAAACGTTCTTTATTTTTTTCTTCAACTGTACATATGCATATTTATAAACTGTTCATCCTGAAAACAAAATGATGGCACTTGTTAACTTTATATATATATTGACATTACATTGCATGCAAAAAATCTCCCTGAATTATTATTTAATGTCGAGTGGACAGCAGTTGTTCTCATACAGCAGTTTAAGAACGACATTCCTACAGTAATGAGTAACTGTTTGAGACTTTGTTGACACTACATCAAAGGTGGCTCTTAGCTTTGTGTAACTATTCCACTGTTTAACTATATTTCCTTTTTACATCTGTTTTAAAGTTATTTTCATTTCATTGTGCCTGATTTATTATTATTTATCATTTCTTTTCCCATTTTTTACCCTTTATTCTACCAACCTCTATCTCGAGAACAGACTTTATTTTTCCATCCAGTTGAAATCGCTTTTTGTTCCTTTAACTGAATTTTTGAAAGGAAAATACTGATGTTGTTATAGATTGCTGTATTGAATACTATTAAAAATAGAATTAAATCGGTTATTTTGATATTAAAAATGGTCAATTTGTGAATTGTCAAATTTTGCTCCATAAATATTTCTTGATTTAAACAGATAGTTTTCAGATAGCTTTACTGAATCATTTGAATGAACAGCTTCTTACAGCTGTTTAACTTTTAACATCTGAAAGAGGTTCTTCATGAAACTAATATAATTGTGCTATATTATGGCTTAGGTACCAATAAAAACAGTTTCTATATATCATTGAATTCAGAAGGAATGTAGAACATAGAAAACATTTTTGCTAGAATTTTATTTTAAATATTCAACGCTGCTGTTACTTAATGTTTTCATTTTGTTCACACCTAAATTTATTCTAACTGTAATCTAAGGCAGTTGTGTTGCTTTATATGTTTATACAGACAGGCTGGTAACACTGCAGTCACTGTTCTTATACCTCACAACAAAGCTTTTCTCGCATTTGTCCACCTTCACTTCTTTCTGAACGAGCTCCCCAGTGATGAGGCCAAGTTCTGAAATGACATTCTTGGGCGCCCCCTACTGAGTTGCAGCTGCATTTTTTTTTTCTGCATAAAATATATGAAACGCACAGATAGAGGAAAAATCTTGAGGTCACAATGAAGCAGCCCGCCAAGCCCTGGATGCTCACTGTCGTTGATTTAGCAGCGGAAATGAAGACATGTTATGAAATCATAGTCATGTGAGCCAACATGCTACACAATAAGTCCAGTTAATATTCACTGAGGCCAATGCAGTTCGTCCTCAGGGTGTTAAGACTTTACAGAAGGATCCATGGGATAGAAAGCCCATGTGTGGCATTAGAGGGCTCATTCAAGTTAAAACCCCCTCTTCCTTTCACATAGGGGAGCATAAGATTTAAGTTTATTCTCAGCGTTTTCTCCTGCGGTATTTTTAATCCACTATGCGTCCTTTAATTGCCTAATTTCTTTAATATCTTGAAGTAGGTCCCATACTGCTCCAAATACTCTCTGGAATTATTGACGTGCTCAGTTCTTTACGTTTTACAACATTTTTAAAAATCTTTCATGCTGTCAGTATTTCAAATTTGGGACACTTATTAATTTACACTGGTTTTTACTAGAGGAAATACACTTGCAGGTCTCCTTTTTCCCCCAAAAGAAGGTTTAAAAATATCTAAAACGATACAGTAAAACACATGTTGATGCTTAAACTGAACAAGGTTGAGTGAGAATATTTAAGTCTTTAAAAAGAAATGCTTTGCAATAAGATATCATTTTACATTTGAATTAATAGCTACAATAAAACCCCGCCGAAGGATAAAAAGATGGCAGCATTAAACTGTATAAATATTCAAATTAAAACATCTGACCTACAACAGCAGAAAGCAGAGCTTGAGCACATGACATCAGCCTGCTAACTGTATGATTTTTTAGAATGTCCTCTTGATTGCAATTGGCATTGGCCCATCCTGCACACAAATAACCCCGAGCTGTAACCAAGTCCACCTGTTCGTAAACACAAACAGTTATGAACGCACTCCAGCCAGTCACATCTCATCAGAAACAGAACACACAGTGCAGCATGCATCGACGGCTTCAGCTTGCCCCCGTGGATGAAAGCTGTTTCCCCTCAGCGCTGTGATGCTCATACGAGGGGCCGGTGTACAACAGTAAAAAAAAAAAAAAAAAACAACCAAAAGAGGTGGTATTACACAACAAACTATTTGTGAAGTAAATGTTTCTAATTTGTTTTTACCATCCATGAGGATTTTTAATTTTATTCTTGTAGGCTCCCCCTAGTTCTAGAGCTGATCTGGGCTGTGCCCCCAGAGACACAGTAGCCTGTTGTCTGGCCTGGGGGGAAGGGGGGGTTGAAGGAGCGTTGTTATGAGAAGGCAAGGAACATGTTATGTTAACCTGGGTGGTAAAAGCCCAAGCATATTTGGGAAAATGCGCCTTTATACCTTCTCACACCCATCGTTTTCGGCCAAATTCCCCCGTAGTCTTTATGTCTTGGTTCCAAATTACTAAAACTAATATTCTCTGACTTTCCTCTTATGGTATTTAGCCATAGCTATCCGGCAATCATATTTAATTTGGTAGCTAATGACAAAATCATCAGAAATTTATTTCCAAAGAAACAATTGCCCTGCATGGATAGTGACAAGGTCTTGCTGAGGAAATGTACCCCAAGCCTATCAGTGAACGTTTCTGAACTCATCACAAATGTCTTTAATAACATAATAACATTCATAACATTAACAGGGCCAAAAGTAGAGTGCCCACTAGTGATGACCCGTTTAAGGTGATGGAACAGAAATCATTAGCTGTGCAGTCATTGACAGTGTTGAGCAGTGTGTCAGCACTCAGACTGAAAGGCTCTCTGTTCCCCTCAAATCTCATTTTTGTATTGTGTTCATCTGGATGCTTTTCCAAGCTAAGCCTGGCACAGGCCTGGATTTCCGGAGACCAAAATGTGAGCCCAGGGAACTGGACTCCTTCAGAAAAAGGGGGGGAGATAGAGCACCACTCAGAAGCCAAACAAACCCAGAAATCAGAGGTTTATTTAAAATCCCCTGTCTTATATTAACAGCGGTGCTACAGGCTAGTGATTAGCCACACATGGGTCAGGGGTTCCAAAACCTCACTTAATTTCCTTTGGAATACATATTTTGTGTTTATTTTGAGATCCATAATACGGGCACGGGTTGGACTCATATATGGTCATTAAAAACATATTATTGGTATTTAATGCTATGAAACAGACTAAAAAGTAGCTTTGGGACAGATAGAAGACTTTTTGTTTGTTCAGTTGTTTTTTTTAGGAAGCAAATGGAATTGCATGTACTGTAGATACTATACCATAGTATAGTATCTACAGTATAGTAGCACAGGTTATTGTAATGTCAGCACCAAGCATATGATCTCTGCAGTAATCTTTGACATTGAGGGATTCACACTTGTTTGATGTCATACAGTTTAAATGCCCTGCGCAGGAAGGAAGTGCTCACCCACTGGCCGTCTGTTCCATCTTCAGGAGCTCTATGGGAGGGCGGGAGGATTTCAGTGCAATATTTACAGTGACCTTTTCCTCTCACTGGCCAGGGGCCCATGGGAAAAAACTGGAGAAGACAAACAATGAACAATAGGGTTCGGGGATGAGCAATGGTGCCAGCGCAGCATGTGCCATTGCGAGATGTAGATTACAGAAGGTTAGGGGGTCAAAGCAAGGATGAGGGCACCAAACCCTCAGGAGCACACCTGCTCAGAAAGCCTGCACTATTTAAAAACGCAACATGCAATCGCATGTTCCTCACTAAATAAATCATTTTGAATGGAGAGTATATTTCTTTGGCACTTTGGGATATAGATGAGAAGATCAATACGACTGATATATTCCCAGATGGGAAACAGCTAGTCTGACATCTGAGCCAGACTAGCTGTTTCCCCGCTCTTTCCAGTTGTTATGCTGGGCACACACCACCACATGCTGGCATGACCTTCATCTTTAACAGACAGACAGGACAGTGGTCTTCTCATTTTATCACTGAGAAGCAAAAGTTTATTCCCCAAGATTGTGAAATATTCCTTCAACTAAACATTTGGTGCAAAATTGTGAGTATATTAATATACGTATTAATTAATATGTACAAATGCACAACATTTATATTACAAAACATATATAATATCTGTTCAATAACACAATAAAATAAAATATGTGATATATACTGCCACTTATTTCTGTATTCAGCGGGTGATATGTGTGATATACTGCCAGTGTAGTCATTCATTGGCAAAGACTGTACCACTGAGACTGAGATCAAAATCTTCCACCATCATTGCTTTAAGTAGATGTTTATGTAGACAAACAGCCTCTGTGTTACATCAGCATCTGTGCAAACTCCCCAGTCACAGTTTGATCCCTCAATTATCAGATTAGTCAGTCTAATTGGACAATATGCTTTCCCTGGGGATTGGGCCTTGCCTTATCACAGAAATTCTTTCTGCCCTGCACAATTTGGTGAGATAAATGTAATGCCATCAGTGTTCTAGTGTGTGCCTGGGTGGTCTCTGTTGCATTTCTAATGATGCTGCGCCTTTCCCAGAACAAGTGGAAATACCTCAATGATGCACCGTGAAAAGAGAGATGAGGAAAGGAGCAAAGCTCCCAATGGGCTTCAAAATTCTCACACAATGGACAACCAACACTTCAGAAGAGCAGGCTGGTTTTATTGCTGCATGGAGACTTAGATCCACCCTGGATACATGATTACATTAAAACCTTGGTCAGCAAAATTTTGTGTGTGTGTGTGTGTGTGTGTGTGTGTGTGTGTGTGTGTGTGTGCGCATGTAATATAACTGCCTTAAGTTTTCACAGGTAATTAGGATATCTGCTGAGAGACTAAAGTGGCTTCTATAAAGATTTTAATAAATCTGTATGATCACGCTGTTTTCTTACATTTATCCTTTATCGGTTCGTTTATCGATTTTATTTATATAGCACATTTAATTACAACAGCAACGTTGACCAAAGTGCTGTACAGAAATTCAAAATAACTAGTACCAAAGAACTTTATTTATTTATTCATTTAATTTTAACATTTAAAAGGCCTGAAGTGTATAAAACAAAACATTAAACTTACTATGTTACAGAAGCTTGTTTGAAGTTATGGAGATCGCTGAGTTAAACACATTTATAGTCAAAAATATAAATGTGCATTTACAAAGTGATTCGTTTTATTTTGAAGGCTGCATGAAAAACGGAAGACCGGAAATAGTTAAATGATACAGGAAACACCGCAGAAGGCAAGCGACTGTAAGTTAAATATTTCCCTTTATATCTTCTACTTTTTCTACCCCAAATAGCTTGCTATAATTGCCATGTCCTTTTGAAATCTAAGCCCTTTTTATGGTCATGACGAACGAGAATGACAGCCTCTAACTCCAACATCATTCTAGTATAACAAATCCGGTTAATGGCAAACGCTAGCATAAGCTAACTGCAGCTGTCAAATTTCTCAGTAAAGCTTGTATTCTTTTCTGTAACAAAACGAAAGAGCTATTTAATTATTGCAGCAGTTGGCTTTAACGTGTCTGACGAAAAAACAACAACTGGGAAATGGCTTATTTGTGTCATTCTGCAGTGTTAGCGACATTACGATTAGCTGTACCAAACTCCGTTAAAATTTCTGTCTTATTAAAGTAAATTTGGTGTTGCGTTGTGTATGTAGCGATACACGTAGTGATGAAACTTCTTACTAGTAATCATTGACTTCTGGTAAATTCGGGAAGGTGATACTACGTTAATAGCGATAAAAAAATCATCTTCTTGTCTTGCTTAGCTGTGACCCCTCCTTTGTTTTGTTTACTTTTCGATTAGTGCTGAATAACAGCTGGGTTGTTCATAGAGCAGATGTATTATTAAAACGAAAACCTATGTGATGTTGAAAGCACTAAATTGGCACTTCATTTACCAGATGCTGTAATCCACAGCGCTATATTCAACGGGTGCTATTCTCTGCAAATATAGAAATGCTTCATGAAGATTTCATTCAGAAACCTCCTTCTTTCTTACGTCGACCCCACCTTGCAACTAATCTCTTGGGTTTTTGTTTTATAAATAAATACATAAAATCTGCAGTAGTGACTCATCGGCAGGTGGTATGATTACTCCTAATTGCCTTTGAAGTAGTAAGAAGTGATTGCTAGTGTGATAAAGTTACACTTAAAAACACCTTAGTGGCACTTGGAGTACAAAAAAGAAAAAACGTGGAGAGTGAAAATAAGAAAAAAAGAAATAAAGTGATCACACTCAGTTACCTCATGTGACAGAGAAAGGCACTGACTGGAAAACAAGCTGATAAGACTAAACATTGGTATATTTCAAATTAGGTAACTTGACTTGTTTTTGAGAATTAATTTGGTATGAGTGTTACGTTTTCTCAGAATGCTCATTCAGTTCATGTGAGAATCATATTCCCTCATTGCCCCTGCATGAATGGCACACTTATCTTGGATGGTTATGAGGTATAATTACATGGTAATGTGGCGCATCAAAGATAATCACTTCTTGTGGTTGAAGCTACTGTTAGTTCTGATTTAGGTCAGTGCACCTGTGAGGCTTTTCTATCTAGTTAATGATTATTTATTATTGATTTGTGTACTCATTACAGCTTTTATATTTGAGAGGGTGAAATCAGTGATTTTTTGTTTGTTTCCTGAAATAGACCACAAACACACTAATTCTCGCTGAGTGGATAGTAAGATGAACTGATTTAAGTGGTTGTATTATGAAAGCACATCTTGAATTTCAACAGCTAAGCAATTGCAACAATTTGACCCTTAACAGGAAAACACATTGTTTTACTACAAGGCTGTAGTGCTGAAAATTCTCAACGCTCGGGTCTGAATCAGTGCAGGATGTAACTGACCTACGATATGTTTAGTGTTTATTCCTAATGCTGGGGGCGATGTGACCCAAAATTCATATCTCGATATTTTTTAGCTGGATGGCGATATAAGATATATATCTCGATATTTTTTTAAAGCCATAAAGTAAGAACAAAAAGAGAGTTCTTAGTCAAAGCTGTGTCCCAGATGTCACACGGGCACTTTTATTAACATACAGCACAGATGTGCATGAGAAAAACTACTCAAAAATAAATTACGAGTATTTATTAAATAATAAAGCTCCATAAATAAACAAAAAATATGTTGTTGTTGTCCATAACAAAAAGCTCACAATTGTGCAGTCAAAATGTAAACTAAAAGACGCTGAGCATAATAACATAGACAGATTTCACAGCTGCTCTGTTCCCAACTTCTACTGCGTGACTGACAGCCTGGAGTTTGAAATCCGCTTCAGGTGCCATTTATGGTCCTTATACACACACAATACGGTAATATTACGTTGAAGCACAGTGCATATTACTACGCGAGGCTCCTCCAACAATCCATCAAGCGGTGCAGCTCCGTAGCTTACCAAAGTCGTACTAAAACATTTTTTTTGACAGATTGATGAGTGCCGTGTTCCACATAAAGTCTGTTCTCGGTCATCAAGCACAACCAGAATTCATACATAAGGCGCACTGTCAACTTTTGAGAAAATGAAAGGATTTTAGGCTGTGCAGCCCCTGTGGGCTGCATGGCGTTAGCGTGGTTAGCTCGTTAGCGTGGTTAGCTCGTTAACACGTTGACGCCGTCCAGCCCCACGCACGGAGCGATGCGCAGTAACTCGTTAACGGAGATTTGCCGTGTTCATATTGTCGCTGCCTGCAGGTGAAGCTATGGGGGAGGAGGGGGAGTTGTGTTCAGTGAAAGAGAGGCGAGGCGGAGTAATGTTGCGTAGAGACAAAAGTGGACGAAAGAGAGGCAAACTTGTGGCTCCACAACTAATTATAACGTATATATTGATATAAAGGATATGGTCACATCTTATATCTCGTATAAAAATATATCGATATTTTTAAAAAACTCGATATATCGCCCAGCCCTACTTCAGTTGCACTACAAAGTTACAAAGTGAAAAATCACGTTGTTCAGAATCATTTTTGTCATTCGCCTCAAGAATCCTTAGCATAATGCTGCCTCAATGATGAGCATTGCTTCTTTTTGTTTTCTAAATATTCCAGTCTGTGTTAGTCAAAGATCAAGAAAGTGCATTTCAACATTTCAAGCTGTGGCTGCACATACAATCACTCCTAGTATATGTAAACAGTGAGATACAACTTAATATACATAAAGACCTCCCAGATATTATGTAAACGCTCATTAAGTTTAGTGTTTTCAGACAGAACATAGTTTAAGCCTCTGTAATCCTTTTTCTTGTGTGCTTTTTAATGTTGTTACACATACTTTCTTTAAATAGCTCTATCCCAGGGAAGCAGTTCTTTACCATGTGTGTTAGTTTAACTGATTGATTGTATGAAAGAGTGAATGAGAGCAATTTGATTGACAAGTCAACAGCAGACTGGTGCCGTGTCATAGAAATAAGATGTCGATCATTCGAGTTGAGGTCCACGGTAGCAATTGTACAGTTAGAGCCTACAGAGCTCTGTGTATCACTTCTCTTTCTTTAGTCCAGAGTCAGCATTGATGACAGGGGAAGGTGGGGGGTGGCTACACTGATCCATTTCCTGTCCCCTCCTGGGGCTCTAATTGAAAAATTTGGGTGGCCCTGTTGTTTGTTTTGGTGGAATGTGGTAGGCTACGTTTTTTCTTTTTTTTTCTTTTTCTCTTTAGAATTTCCTGAGTGACGCTGCTCCGTAGACCTCGGGGTGAATCAAGTGATGGGGGCTGGGCTAGACTTTGTTTGTAGTGGCACTTTTTGCTTACCCCTTTTTGCTTTCTGCCCCACCTGGCATTACCCAGCCTACACACAGAGCTTGCTGGGCCACTGGTTTTCACTCTGGGGTTTCTGTGACCTTGTCAGATCTAGACAGGCAATGGGGCTGTGGCCCCGTGAAAACAAACATGACATAAGTTCTGTCAACTCTTTTTTTTTAATTTTTATAATTTTTTTTTACGTATTTTAATACAAAATGAATAGGTCAATGATTATTTGTTAGCTTGGTAATCAATTTTGTTTCCTGCAACTTTTTATTTGGACTTTAATATATATTAGCTCTATGCTGATTGTTTGAGATTTTAATTTATTTTAGACTGAAATGATATAAACTCTTCTTAAACATCATATGAGACTGCAACAGAGGTGAGTAACATTATTCTCTAGAAGGCAGATAAAATCCCATAGGCTCTCTTATTGGAGAAGTGAACTGAAACCTGTTTACAGGTTACAATTGTATCATAAAAAACCCAAACACTCAACAATGTATGAACATTTAAATGACCTAAAATCATGCCAGTTGTCTGACATGTACACCAACACAAATCACAGATGAAACACTGGAATCACGTCATTCAGACTCGCTGCCGTCATTCACCTCAAGATTGCTTACTATATTGCTGCTTCGTTGATTTGTTTATTTTATGAGGTTTATTTTACCTTTTTTTTTTTTTTTTAAACTAGTACCAGCAGTCACCAAGTGTAGTAAAAGTAAAGTAAAATAAATGTTAGCTGCCCTGTATAATTGGTCAGTTTGGGGGTTGTTTTGTTTGTTTGTTTTGTTTTTTGACAATACACTCCCCAGCTATTCTGACAAACGGGGTAAAACGTTTAATGTGATTTATGATTTGGCGAAAAATATAACTTATTAGTAGTAGTAGTAGTAGTATTAGATTAGCTGCATGATTTTATAAAATGAAGTCTTCCGTCAGTATTCACAATATAATAGAGAAATATATATTAATTTAAACATGGATTATCATCACAACATCATTTGCCCTAAATTCAAATACAAGAATGATGACTCAAAAATAGGAAATTGGTTTTAAAGAGTAAATATTGCATTTTTAGGACAAAACATTAGACTTATTTTATTTATTACATTAAATGAAATGCTACTATTTTGGGGAAAAATACCCTAAATTGCACTCTTTGAAAATTGCTTAAGTGGATTTTGTTTTTAATCATGATTTGGCTTTGAAATCAAGTAATTGTTCAGCGTTGTTCTGTGGTACTAAAATAAATATTTGGGTTGTTTATAAGACAAAATATAGGTTTAAAACTTGAGCATAGGGAAATAGTGATAGACGTATATCAATATTCATATGCTAGACCAGGGATGTCAAACATAAGACCTGGGGGGAAGAATCCGGCAAAGACTCCAGTCCCACCCGCTGGACGGCTTTGGGAAATATGATGGAGGGAGTAAATTTGTGGACTTTTAACTATATTTGTATAATTTTTACAGCTTTTCCTGCTGATAATGACTTCCCCACAGCCATTCATAGTACACCAAAGTAGTCAAATAATAAACAAGTAAATGGCAAAAAAGTTCATGTTTCACACTGTACACAGAGATCAGAGTAAAAAAAATACTCTATAAAAACACACTTACACTAAAATTACACACATTCACATAGAAAAAAACAGGTGTGCTGTTGCAATTGCACTTCTCTATCTTATGTTAACCTATCTCAGGGATTAAATGTTCAGTTAGACATCTGTACACTGACAAAAAGGGTAGTTTCACTCATCTAGCCCATTTAAGATCAAAATGTGTGGGACAGTCTGTTGTCCTCGAGGTAAAAATGAGTTTGACTGTATCCCTGTGCTAGACAGACCGAGTGTAAATTCAACACAATATTGGCAGCTTTGTGAAGCATTAGACATAGTAAATGACTTGATGCTGTAAACCTTAATAATTAATTACATGCCCACCAAAGTGTTTTAGTGTAAGCAGCGGTCTTTGTATAACTCCTGGTAGTATATGAGTGGATGTTTCTCACGCTGGTGATGTGTTGTTTTTAAATGTGAAAAAGCTGGGGCAGCAGTGTTATAACCTGGCTTATGAAGGTTCAAACTGCTCAGTTTCGCCTTGTCATTGGGCAGAGCCGCCTGTCTCCAGCCTGTTAATCCTCTGAAAACATTGTCTTGCATTTGCAAGCCTATACTTCATGTTTGTGTTTATTAGTACAGGATTTTTATATGGGAAATTGGGGACTCTGCTTCATTAGGCATAACTTAGTAAAGCACTTGAGACTGACAAACAAATAAACAGATAGCCCTAAAGATAACAGACCCTGTAGGCAGACATCATGATGCTTGGCCAGTGAACCAGAAGCACACATCTGATCATTTTCTCTCCTCCTCTGTCACGGAAAAGTCTCCGTAAGGGCTGAGACTGGCTGCTCGCAGTAGAAGCGCTGACTCATTGTCAAAATGACTGGTCAGTAGTTCCAGCATTTGTTAGAATTTGGTCCCTTTCTGGCTTTGAGCTGCATGGCCATATCTACACCTTAGAGGTATGCAGTAGCCTGGGTGTGAGCAAACACCGAGGAGGTTTTTTTCAGACTCCACCCAGGCTGTGTGATCAGGCCAGTCATCTCAAGCTGGGTGATGTTTGGCCGGCTCTGTGCATTCAGGGGAGTGGGGGGGGGGAGAGAATCTTTGATGGAATCTGGTGTTTGAGTTACGTTAGATACACAGCGTGAAATGGTGAATGTGTGTCTGGAAGAAGTACCGAGCCACTAGAACAGCCTGTTAGATTTTCTAATGATTGGGGGGGCTTTGAGTGTGATGAGCTGTCTAAATGGGTCCCTTTGTGCCCACTAAACCTATCACACTCTTCCTTTGACACACACATTCACACACCAATCACTGCCATATGTGGATCACCTTTAAATACTCAGTAGCTAATTATCTGCGGTATAAACGCTGTAGTCATGACATGTGTTCATATGCCTGGTCAGATACCATAGATGGTCACCCATGGTAGACATAACTGTTCTGCCATATATCAATAGCAGTTATGTCTAAAGCCTAAGATTTTGGGGGGGCATTTCCTGGAAGACTATTGGGAGTACATTGATTCCATTTTCACCAAAGACAAAAAAATTGGAGAGAAATATTTGGGGTCTGATATGGAGCTAATCATTTAAATTAAAAACTCATCATATTCAGCTATTATTTGGTTTCCTTTATCTAGTGGTTGTATTTCAATTCATAATAATAAAATAATGAAAATGTCTGGGATGGACTGATATATCGGCCTTGTTTAGTGATATTGGCATATCTTCAAATAATTTTTTTGGGTACCGGCACTGGATATCCCCTCCAAATTATTTTTAATATCTATATTAGCCCAGAATTTTGCAGTCATTTGTAAAAATGTTCATACCAGTCATTCAGACGTGAATTAAATGGTTTTACATTCCTTTGTTTGTGTAAACCAGTACCACCAGTGTAAAATCCAAATATCACAGAAAAGCTACAAATCCTCACTTTTGAAGAGCTGGAATTAGCCAATGTCTGTTTTCTGTTTTATATTTGCCTTAAAACAACTTCCTGTTTTTTACCTGTATTGTTTATTTGTGTGTGTGTGTGTATATATATATATATATATATATATAGACAAATACACATCATTTACAGGCTAAGCTGATTTGTAGTTGGTCATTTTTTTATGTTTTAAATGAACACAATAAAAACAGACAATGGAGCACTTAACAAAAAAACTGAAGTACAGTGAACCTATGTCAGTTGAGAAATTCTTCTGTTTTTCGAGTCTGTCAGACTGATTCTTTAAATTTTGAGCTCATTACAGCTACACATCAGTTCTAAGGTTCTAGTGACATCAGATGACGGTTTATGAATCCATTTTAATGGATTCTTTTTTTCCTAGTACCTTATTTGAAGTAACAGTAAAGTGTAGTCAACATGAGTTGGACTGTTTATGCTTTTAACTGTAATTATGTTAAAACCAGAAACATTCTGCAACAATATTCTTTTATATAATTCTTTAACTGTTATACATTTGATCATAATATATAATAAACCCGATTTAATCCTGTTTGAAAAATACTGGAAATAGTACTTAATCAACAGGCTACCATACTTGCTGGTAGCCTGTTGATTTAATGCATCAGATCAGAACGTGCACTCAATAAAAAATATCCACATCAAATGCTCAATT
This sequence comes from Pundamilia nyererei, assembly GCF_000239375.1. Lineage (NCBI taxonomy): Eukaryota > Metazoa > Chordata > Actinopteri > Cichliformes > Cichlidae > Pundamilia > Pundamilia nyererei. The sequence goes on from NW_005187554.1 coordinate 1,501,537, forward strand.
TGTATGCAAGACATTCCATTGGGATTGTAAAATGTATATCTTTTCTGGGTTTTTTTGTTGTTGTTTTTTGTTGGATCAAAAAATGTTACAATGGAATGGTTTTATCTGACAAAACTATTTTAGAGATTTAATGGAAAGTCTTTCATTTGTGTCTGCATTTTCCAGCACTGAGCCAAGGAAGGGTGGTCACTTGTTAGTGGTTCTGCAAAAAGATCCTAAACCTTGAAGTTCCACAGCTTCCATACAGATTAGAGCCAACCCTGCTGTTTGTTAGTGAGCCTCCAAGGAAAACAAACCTGCCTTTTAAGTACTAGAGAGAGAAGGGTTGGAGTTGGTGGTATTGAAGGCGGGGAGGAGATCATGGTTGGAGGAGACTCGAGCAGGACGAAAGAGGCTAAATCTGTTAATGTATCATCATTGTTTGTTGGCCTCACTTGTTAGAATTAAGTGGGGTATCATCTTAAGGATCTTAATGCCCCCTAGAGGCTGATACCTCTGCAAGTCTTGCAGAAAATGTTGCCTGCCTCATAAGTTTCCAGTTGGAGATTAAGATTTTGTTTTTCTTTTCATGCTACTTTAAGGAAAATCCATTCACAGTGAAGCCTCTGCCCGTATGAAGTTATAGTTTCTATTACCTTGTTTGCAGTTTATTTGTAGTGGTGCATGACATGAGACTTGTGCAGAGGTCTCCGTAGTTTCTGTGTGACTATGTGCATTGCATGTGTGTGCGTGCACGCTGCTGTTATAGAGAGGGGTCTGGGCAGTGTTCCCGTGTCCATGCACAGCCCCCAGAGTAAAGTAAACACAGCGGCTCTTTTCTCATCCAAGCCGTCAGCAGGCTCTCCCCAGGCCCGCGCCAGAGACCACACACCCAGACCACACACACACACACACACACACACACACACACACACACACACACACGCACACGCACACACGAGCTGCCTGGACCTCTTTGCAGATCCTTCCACACACTTGCATACGCAGAGACCACACAACACCAGCTCGGGCCCCTCGCACGCAACCTAGCTGAGCTGTCATTCTGCCCAGTGTGTGTGTGTGTGTGTGTGTGTGTGTGTGTGTGTGTGTGTGTGTGTGTGGGGGCCAGGCTATCTGTGTGTTTGTGCACGTGTATTTCCAAGATTAGTGGGGAAAGGATAGAAACACTCCTGAATGCAAAATTAGAATTATAGAAAATAAAGAGCTCTGTCCTCTGCACCCTTGCTGCTCCCACTCTAAACATGTGGGATTGATGATGGATATACCAAGCTCTTGTTTTAGACCTGTTAACCTCTTATCATCTGCATGTCACACCCATAGCCCCTCCATTTCCTCTGACAAGCACAGGGCAGCAGCAACAACATGAGGTAAATCCCGCTGGAGGTTTTATGTTAACTGTTCGATGTCAGGGTAATTGGGGACAGGGGCTGTAGTGTGCGTGTGTGTGTGTGTGTGTGTGTGTCAGTGGGGTGAGATGAGGTTGCTTTGTGCTCCTGTATTTTTGCTTTTTCATGAGCCATTTTTTAAATATAGTTTCCTTAAACTCTAGTGCTACATGTCCAATATTCAGCAACTGTTGAGTTGTGAGGTGCATGTGACTAGTTCTGCTTTGATGCGTCTCAACTGTAATTGCTGCTACAGAATATGTATAGACATTAATTTAGGTTAGTGATTATTATTATTATTATTATTATTATTATTATTATTATTATTACAGGAAGTTTCACAACTTTTTATTGCTACATGAGCATTTTCCCGAGTTGGCACAGAATATTTTGCTGTTCAATATAGGACTGTCACCATGTCAGATTTTTACTCTTAAGTTATTGTGTTTGAAAAAGTAAAAGTGCTTGGATGTTGCAAAACGGTCATTACTGTACTAAACCTCATCAATTATACATTTATTAACAATGATTGATAATAATAAATAATATTAAGAATGTTATCATATGTGCATTACTGACACTGGCTATCATCAGTACACACATGAAGCACATGTTGAAAGAAAGGTTTATTTGCACTCACCATGTCAAATCAAAAGCTATTGTGAATGTAGATATAACTAATGATAATTGATAAATACGTCTTTAGTTGAATTAAATTCAACTAAATGAATAATAAAATTAAGTTAGTTGAATTTTATTATGTAATCTTTTAAAAGAAAGCAACTTGATTGGGTATCTTCAGCATACATATCAATAGCATATTATTATTATTTTAGGATGGTTTTAGATTTTCAGATTTGAATAAAGAAGTTTGCACACTTTAGATTTAGTTAACTAAATAATTTCATGTAAAAGATAAAGAATTTTCTATTGTTATTCACCCCTCCAGTCATAACCATAAATAAATATCTAATCTTGTTCAATAAGATATTAATAATAATACCTAAAAACTCAAAAGCACAGAATTATTGTGACATTAATAATGCTGTGAGTCAGACTGATCTATAACTGGTTATTGTGTCTCAACTATTTTGCATATTAATGAGAACTTTAAATACAAGTGAAAAAAAGTTTGTGAGAGTCTGTAACCTGTACAAAAGCATACAAAAAGAACAGTAAAACAGTTAAATTAAGATAAGCACAAGCTGCACCCATAAATGTAGTTTATGGTTCCTGATGTAGGGTTTCTGCCTTTTTTGGCCCCGTGCCAGGATTATGTGTGAATATTTATTCGTGTTTTTATTATTATTATTATTATTAAATTTAACTTATCTTATTATCTTGCTATTCTTGATAAACTGAGGTGAATAAAAAACAGCTTTAAAACTTTAAAGAAGTTAGAAATGGGATTAAAAAAACAGGCAGATGTTATTTTATGTAGGCTAACAGAATAAAGTAAATGCTGGAAGTGGGAAATCATCATCTTGTGTCTAACAACTAATAGTTAGCGTTATAGTCATAGATAGAGTTAAATTATTTGAGTGCAGTATTAAATCCTAGCGAATCCCAGCCCACTGCCCCTTGGTGTTTCAGGGCTAACAACTTTTCTGTTGGAAACCTTGTGTCATATGCGGAGCCTGCTGCAGGTGTTGAAAGTTTCACTTTTTTGTTGTAGTCTTTATAACAAGCAGAGTAACCAAATGTTGTGCTCTGTCGATTTTTATTTCCTTGACTTTAAGAGCCTCTGTTCATTCTTGGAAGTCTAACTTGTACACCTACAACTAATTATTGGCCATATAACTGTGCAAAGGGTTACCAGCATGAACACACTGAAGGTCCAGTCCGTGTGAACTCCTGAATTGTTTGTGGAGAACGTGTTTTGGCTGCCGAGCAAAAGGGCGGAAGCCTTTCTCAAGCTGTTTCAGAGAGTCTTGACTGGTCAGCCTTTTTGAGACCTGGCAGTAATTTATTAGCAAACATCTGTGCTGCTGAAATACATCCTTTCATATTTTTTTTCCGTCATTTGGAACCTTTCCTTGTCTTCCTTTACTCAGGCCCAACATGAACTGATTTGCATGGGTGCTCCTTCTTTGGTGCCATAATCTGTTCAGCATTGTGTGGGCTTATGTGGAATGATTGGGGAGGCCAGGTTTATTTATCCTGTTCTGTGAGGTTTACATTCTTCCTTTCCTCCCTGCTCTCTGTCTGCTCCTTCATTCTTGGCTAGCGTCTCTATTTTTCCTATTATCTGAGAGATAACTGCTGCAATGCATACATTGTTTGGAGAAGTTCAGGGTGGAAAATGAACCCTAGCTGCCAGCCAAAATGTTACTCATATTTTGCCAACTCTAGTCAGTACTAAATAACATAATATTGAGCTGCCTGGAAATTTAGTAAGAAATGTTTGGGGAATTTCAGAAGAAAAAAAAAGCTTACATTTTTTGTTATTAGGATAATGTTTTTACATTCATTTGCTATGGTTCTATGTTGACATACAAAGATGTTTTTCTTCCCCTGATCTTCAGATTCATGCTGGGAATGCTTGTACACTGCAGTCGTTTGACAATACTTTGCCCAGTCGTGGGGCAGTAATTATTTAGTATTATAAATGGTAAATATTTTCAGTCAGTTTAAATCAATATGTTATGCTTTAAATATGTCAAAATGATAGTGGATTGCTTTTACTGTACATTACAAGCTGACAAGCTTTAAATGGTTTTTATGATGAATAAACAGTGGTTAAAAAAAACAGAAAGGTGTCAGACTAACAGTAGAAAATCAGGCAAAAAAAATCACATGTTTTTACTTTAACACTGTTTTCGTTTGAACTAATTAACTGATTGTCCAAACCTCTGTTTAATGTTCGGTCTGTAGGCTGCTTCATTGATTTTTACACAGATTGCTCTGTCAGTGTGCAGCGTTCCGTGTTACTGACCTCATTCTGTTGTGTATGCCTCGCTTTCTTTTGCCATGTCCAGGTGCTGATTGACCCAGATTACCTGTTCACCTCAGGTCACCATGTCTCGAGCCCGGCAGCCCCCGCTCGTCACAGGCATATCGCCCAAAGAAGGTGCAGCCTGGACCAAAGTCACGATCCGTGGAGAGAACCTGGGCACGGGCCCAGCCGACCTCATCGGTAATCCATTTTCTAACCACATAGCTAACCACACTGTCTGTCCTGTACTGTGTAACATAAATGTCTGTTACACAGTATTGATATTTTTATGGGGAGTGACATCCATATTTAACTTGGTCCTGTTTTGCATGCGAATTATCCATATTTCTTTTGTTTTTTTCCATACTCAAATGTGCACATGTGTATTTCTACAAATGAATATAATACAGAAATATACAGTTTATCAACATTTTTAGATCTGTACACAGAACTGTCTACACAAGATATCAACACATTAACTAATTAATTAACAGGAGTGAAAATAAAACTATAAATAATGAATGATGACTTATTTTCATATGTTTATTTACTATTTGTATTACTATGTGGTTCACTGAGAGAAAGTTGCTGGTTTGAATATTTTGTAATTGTCACTTGCATTCGCTTCTTTTATTGATGTGGCCCCAATCTCTATTTTTAAAGCAGCTGCTGTAGAGTTTTTTTTTCATTATTTATTATGTAAAACAGGAACTATACCTGTTTTTTTTTCTGCTCTGGAATAAGAAATTCATGACCAGTTCACAACAGTTTCATAAGTTGAGCACAGAGCTGTTTAAACTTTACTCATTTAATCCCCAAATATGCAATCAATATTGTATCAAATGTTTAACACATGTGAGTAACACTCAACTGTTAATTTCTGACAAATATTGAAAGCATTGAAAAATATGGAAAAATAGAAGTCTTTCCAAAAGTAGACCAACACTGTTCATAAAGTCCTTAAAATATAATACCTACTTTCATTTTTGTTGCAGTTGTAATCACAGTTTCTTGTACTGTAAATTCTTTATACATTTAGAATGACCTTTACTTTTTTCACACAAACACACATATAGAAAATTCTCCATTAAAAAAGTCCAAATTCGCCAGATAAACTTTGACTTTTGACTTTTGTTTTGCTTTTTGTGTGACTGATTACTCTCAAAAAACATTTTGCTGCGATCACTGTACAAATCTAGCATACACTAATGTGAAAATTAGTTTTCACGGTATTTTTCATTAAACAAAAAACATAATTCCACAGCTATACAGGTGGGCTACCACCATCTTGTTGTCATCACACTGATATCCTACTTCTGTGATTTTACTGGAGGTGAGGAAAGGAGGGGGCAGTCCAGAAGACTCACACACTTGGCAAGCCGTGAACTGGCCAGTGATAGAGGTCTATTTCTAACCATGAATGCCCCAGGGCCTGGAATTATACAATTAGATATGCACAAATGTGTGTGAGTGCTTATGTATTCAAACAAAGTGGTCAGTAGAGAACAGAGGCAGGAAATGGGGCTCTAATGGGCATATTATTCACGGTTTTATGGGCTATTTGTTGATCGGCTCTTGTGGGCTTTTGTAACGTTTGATTATACACACGTGAAGCTTTCTGAATCCCCTCAGCTGGAAATATCAAACTAATCCTTGTGTATTCCTTCTAGTGCCTAAATAGTATTAGTTAGGGGTTTTAAAAAAGGATGACAGATGCAGGGGCATAGTGCACATTGTGAAAGTAATGAGCCACTTAGCACTGAAGTGGCACTCATTAGCTTAAAGGAGCTGAGTGAGAGGAAGGAAGATCAAGGCCACCCACACCCATCGCAACCCCAACTTGAACTTTGACCCCGGGTGACTAAACTCGCTGATAGACGTCAGAGCTGCCTAAAGTGAGCTCCTCTTGTTTTAGATTGTGTGTCTGCGTGTGCTGCAGTTTGTTTGTTTGCACTGTCACTGCATGTCTGTATCTTTCACTCCTTCCACCTTTTCCCTCTCCCTTCCATCTCAGGCCTGTCCATCTGCGGTCACAACTGTCTGCTGACAGCCGAGTGGATGTCGGCCAGCAAAATAGTGTGCCGCGTGGGACCTGCCAAAGACGACAAGGGAGAGATCATCGTCACCACCAAGTCCGGAGGTCTCGGCACCTCTACGGTCTCCTTTAAACTAATAAGGCCAGAGAGGATTGGTAAGATTGAGATATCACCCTCATGGCATTTGTTATGTGCTAGCCTGGACAAAAGGAGCTGATGCAAGTTTAAACAAGGGCTACAGCTAATGATTATTTACATTAGTTTAGCATTAAATTCTCTTTATTCATTGTGTTTCTCTTCTTGTATATAAAATGTTATAAGATATTCAACATTTGGGTTATTTAGCCACAAATGGCACGCTAAAGCATTTGAGTAAAGCAAAAAACAACCTTAAATGGAGAAAAATGAGTGACTTGAGGGAGAGGACATAAAAAAATAGCCATAACTGAAAAAAACATAATAATAATTTTGACAAAACAATTAATGATTTTTAAGAAAAAGAATAGGACTAACTGGGCATGTGTGATTCTCTAAAGCCAGCCACACATCAGTGATGTTTTTTAGATGAACTCACATTGTTTATTTAACTTGAAACATTCTGACCAGAAACTGATGAAAAGGCACAGGCACGTGTGATTGGCTGAAGTCGACCACACATCAGCGATGTTGCTCAAATGAGCAGACTGTGTTTATTCTTTTGGCTGTAAAGTTGGCATTAGTGTTTAACTAAGGCCGGCCATGTTCGTCAGTTTTTCATACCCCAAAAGAATGTATGTTTTCAACACATGCTTTGTGCCATGTATATGTTGCATGTTTTTAGTGAAGTTGCAAAGTTTTGAGTCACTTTAAATTCCTTGACAAGAGCCTCCAAGTGTACTGTGTAATTAATTAGGTCAGGTACTGTATCTTCAGAGTACAGTGGTCAGAATTTGTACTAAATTTAAGTTAAAATAATTTACAACAGAAAAATAAATGCATATTTGTCGTGCATTTGCATGTTTGAGTCACTGTCTTAGTGTGTGTGAGTACATCTGTAGTATGGAGGATATCTTGGTCACAGCGTCTCGCCTGTCCTGTCTGCAGGTATCCTAGATCAGTCTGCAGTATGGGTGGATGAATTAACCTTCAGGACAGACCGCAACAAAGGAATCTCTCCGCTGTCACTGCGCCCCAGCAACCCCCTGGGCATCGACATAGACAAGTATGAACCAAGAGCGTACAAATACACACGCAGAAAAATGGCTCGGCACAATCCCACCGCCATAAACACAAGTGCTCCAGCCATTGAGTCATGGTTTACATCCCTAAACAGAAACAAACTCTCCCCATATGCCAGCGTTTGAAATATTATGCCAGCACAGCAATGGCTGAACAGCCTCTAACCGCTCACACAGGCAGTGGAAACACAATAATTGTGTATAAAGCAGACAGGATGGCGATAAAGAGATAAAAGCTAAGGCAGCAAACCCACACATTTGTAGAGCGCCTGAGAGCAGCGAACATGCTGCTGCCTCCCACGTGCCTGGCAGGGAATACACAAGTTGTAATGTATAGTTTGTGTTGTCATGTTCTGGCATTTCTAGCTTAGTGTTTGTTTGGTTTAGGGGCCGGGGGCAAGTGACCGCTCATGGTCAGGAGCAAGACCCCCATAAACAGGCTGTAGCATTCACTTGCTCCTAGGGATGCATTAAGCAGGCACTATGTGAAGCATACAAGAGTCTCTTTGATTTTAATATACAAACACGCTATCGCTATCTGTGTCCCAGCGGTTGCTCTTAATTTGTGACACAAAGGCACTCAGAAGGTAGAGATGTTTTTGTTCATCATAAAGCATCACCCTGTTGTCTGTCTGGTCTGTGTGTTTGTGTACATTTTTGTGTAGTGACGTCCCTGGAAGGTTACTCAGCTGGGCTGTTTGCACCAGCTGTTCATAACGTAATGCTTGGACTAGTTAAAACTTCCAAGTGTTTGAACAACTTCAGACAGATTGAGCATTAAATGGTTACACTCACTGAATATTAACTGTTTGTTATGTGTGCTGTATTTCCTGCCAGGGGTACAATGCTTGGGTAATACCTATTAATATCCAAGCTTATAAAAAGCTACCTGTGGAGCATTACAAAGACCAGTAAATTAGGGGTTCACCAGCTTTGTTGACTGAGCATCTTGTCAACATATTGTCAAATATAACATTTACTGTTGTCAGTGGTGATATTTCAAGGTTTACTAACAAAGTTGGCCCTAGCTAAATGTTCAAAGGCAACTTGATGAGGAGCTGAAAAACTGCTTGTTTAGTGTTTGCTTGCCACAAAAGATGGAGAAGTTACAAAGACAAAATAAAAGAAAATGGTGTCGGCATCTGCATGTGGTCAGATTCCTGCATACTTAAATATTAGCATTAATAGCAGAAGTAAATTTTATCATTACAGGATGAGCACGGTTTATCACAAGTTGAAGCCAGAGCTGCTGCAATCCATGCTCCGAGTGGAATCAAGCGGGCTAGGAAGCAATTCAGTTTTATGTAGATGCCATGCCCGTTCACAGCAAAAGTCCTCTCTTTATGAGAGATAAAATTTCCCAAGCCATCATACAGGCCCCCAATGAGCAATGGATGGTGCGAAGGGAAAAACCCAGATTTACAGGAAGAAGGCTCCAGCTGAACTAATAAAAGAGGTGCATATAAGGACAGCAAACATGACAAAACATCAACTACAGCAGAGAATAGGAAAAAATTACAAGACATGCAAAAGAGGCATGTATATTAGATTTAAATAGGTGCATAATGATAGCAACACTGGAGTGTGTGTGTGTGTGTGTGTGTGTGTGTGTGTGTGTGTGTGTGTGTGTGCACGCACGCCTGCGTGCGAGTACGTCACGGAGTGTGTTCTTTTACATGGATTTTGTGTTTCTGTTACTTAAATGCTGCACTGTTTATGTGGGTTTTGTACATATGTGTGACTGCAGAGTGGGTGGTGGTGGTGGTGGTGGTGGGGAGGGGTTTAGTTTGTGTAGGCCACAGGTCATTAGTAAAGATCAAGCTTCCTTAATGAGTACTGGGTCCTCCAGGGGGAACCAGGCGTCACACACTGCACTTCCCACGCCAAGCTCTCCCAGCCACAGTACATCCCCGCCAGATACTGCCCCCTGCTGGAGAACTTGATCTCCCACACGTCACTTTTAAAAATGACTTCAATTGTTTTACGAAAGTCTGCTCACACACAGTTTACTATAAAAACATTTATACGGGTATTTTCTTTATTTTAATTCCACCACAGTTTTTACTCTGTTCTTTTGTTTTATTTAACTGTCGAGTTTTATCTTCATCTTTTTTCTCTCGGTCTTCTTTCAGAGGCAAAATCACACCTAAAGATTTGGAGCTGACATTTCCAGGAATGAGCGCAGACTTCACCAGTGAGAACTTCTCTGCGACCTGGTACCTCATAGAAAACCATGCAGGCTCCAGGTACACAAGCTCCTACTTTGTCACTCATGTTAAGCTACCATCTCTCATAACTAACAATATGAAAGAGGAAAGGAAAATAGAAAAACAAGCAGTAAAATATCTCTACCTTTCACAGAGGTCCACCAAAAATTGAAGCTCATATTTTCTTTAACTCAGTTACTTCGACACAAGACAGGAGCTTACAGCGTAATACATAAGGTGCATCAGTAAAACTCACACTAATCCTGGTATAGGAGCAAACTCAAGGCTCATATATCATTTTCAGCAACTGCTGCTGGTTTGTTGTGCCTCTTTGACTGAACTCTTCCAATATTACTCCTTGCCAGTAGGTGTGATTAGTGCTGCTATGATCTTATGACTTTACTAACTACTGACCTGGATAAAATAACCAGAGGGCCACACATTACTAACACTAGTATGTTAACAGCTAATTTAAAAGATGGTTGCAGGTTACAAGGAAAAATATAACATTCCAGTGTAACAATCTGATCATTATGAATGAATTGAGTTAAGTAGCAGTTCAGGCTGGATTTAGGTTGTCTGCAGGCTAGTCCCAGACGCCATCATGTTTGACAATTAGCTGAAACAATTCAAATATTCCTGTATAAATCAGTGCAGTAATAAATATCTGATAGTCAGATGATAATAATCATAATTTGTCACCATATAGTGCAATCTAAGGGATGGCAATGAATAAACTGAAAAATGTACACATGGGCTGAATCTGAAGTCATTCACTATTTACTATATAGTCAGTTTTGTTAAATAAGTTTAATGTACTGTTTATCACAAAATTGCATAACTGTCTTTTCTCTTACTGATCATAACCTGTTACGTTCTAATTGTGTGACAGTAGCAACATAATTATTATAGAGAAAATTACCTAAGAAGATGCAAAAGTGGGGTGGGTTGTTTGTTTTTAATTTTACTGATGAGATCACCACAGAGTAATTTACATAAATAGGTAGTAGCCAGTAATAAATGATTTTGTTTTGTGCCATTGAAATGAGGTTATATTTTCTTCACTAAGTTTCTATATGAAGACAAGGCAGCCTGCTGACCCAAAAGGCTGTCAGGGCAGAGAAGAGGAGAGTTATTTTGGACTCTCCTGGCTTCCTCTCCCCCTGCTTAGCCTTCCAGTAACCCAGACCCCGGGATTCAGCATTAGCAGGGGCCTCTGTTTGGACCTCACTGGGTGACTGTTTCTTCCTGTGGAGGAAACCTCACCGAGGAGACTGACACACAGACACACGCACTCAAAGTGCCCCCAGATGTGCGTGTGTCTCTGCGCATACAGAAACACACGCACAACCTTTCAAAAATATGACTGTATGTTTTGGGCTGTTGGTTGCACAAAACCTTCATGGTTTATGTCTTTATTTAAAAAAATGGAAAGTAATCATTAGTTGTAGCTTTGATATACTGACAGTGTCATTTTGTTGTTTTCACAGCTTCGATCAGTTGAAGATTGCAGCCAGTAATCTGAAGAAGCAGGCTACTAAGAAGAACGAGGGGAGTCTGGCCTATGTGAAAGGAGGCCTCAGTACATTCTTTGAGGCTCAGGACGCTCTGTCAGGTGAGGGAATTAACACATTTTTGTGTGCTGTGGAAGTGCCCCAAATGATGTCTGATTAATACACTACATTACAAATCATCACTCTTCACTCTCCTCTTAGAAAATGGCTCTTGATTTTTGGAAGAGTGTGTCTTTGGATTTTTTTCCCCCCGCATGCGGTTTAGCAGCAGTTGATTAAAGAGGCTCATTTGGATGCCGCGTGAAAGCCCTCTACTTGGCACTGAAGTTGCACTGGCCAACCACAACACAGTTAATTCACCTCCATCAAAATGAGATCAGCTCTCACCTGTCACACAGTCTCTCGCTTCACTCTGAAAAGTCGACGTAAACACACACACACATGCACACACTCACTGACCTCTGCATGCAAAAAAGATTTCAAGGTAGCAGAGACCGACGGCTGTCGCTCTGCCAGGTACCTCGAATCGATTGTTCACTTCATCATTCATACTTTTGTCTGTTTACCCTTTGCTCCCGCCTTAGCTGCTCAGTTACTTCCCCTTACTATTTATATGTACACTTTTCTGCCTCCATCATTATTATTATTGCTTTCCGTATGTTTGTGCCGCGGTTGGAAGAGAGGCAATGTTTTCATTGTTAGCGGCTGAATCTAAATAAACGGAGCAGCCCAACACAATGCACGCCAGAGTATTAGGACTGATAGTGCCGATAACAGACCCAATATGACCAATGGCAACAATGCGCAGTCATTCTCACGTTCAGACTGAGCGTGCCTACTGTGTGCCCACTGCACCAATGGGAAATGTACAGTTTCCAGGGGTTGAAGGGAAGCAGTGCTCCATGGATGGACTCATGTGACCTGTGACTCACAAGCACATACTATTGTGATGTTTTCTGGCTTGTGTGAATTTTCTGAGATGGATATAAGGCAGCACCTACCAAAGACTTTGTGTCAACTGTATAGAAAATTAATTTACGTGGAGCCAACAGAGAATTCAGGATGACTAAGTTCCCCTAAACATTCTTCAGATGTCTTAAATGGACCTTTAAAATCTTAAATGCTTGTAGTATAGTCACATTACCACATGAATTTCCAGCACACAATACCTTTCTAAAGCAGAAATAGAAGAATCTCTTTATTGTCATTGTATGACATTACGGGTGGTGCTCCTGGGTGGTGCATCAAAACACATTTAGATTTCCCAGTAGGACTGTGTTGTTAAGCTCGTACTTCATAGGTTGACTAACTCTTTCTGGCTTTTTACTTATAAACAGACTTAACAGTTGGCTGACAGGATAGATTAGCCAATTAAATGATTATAGCCAGAAAATTAACCCCCAAAATACTAAAATCCGTCATGATTTGGTTTAGTGGGTATCAATAGGCCTCTGAACTTGTTTGCCACCTGCTTGCTAATCTGTAGAAATGAGAAGCATCACTCTTAATGACAAATGTCTTGAGATTAACAGTTACTTTTGTTGGTTAAAGTTTTGAAATGCTGAGTAAGGAAATTGCTCTGTGTGCCAGCCAATGATATTTCTGTTCTTTGATATTTCTATGACTCCCCCAAAAATGTCACAAGTTCAATTTAAAAAGTGCTTTTAATAAGATTTAAATTTGACTTGGTGGTGATCTTTGGGCACCCCGGGATTAGCACGGGGCTGGCTTCATCTCCAGAGAACTGAAGACGGCTCAATATTTCAGCTCACCCGACGGTACGCAACATGGCCAACCATTTCATTGCATGCAGACACACCAAGAAACTAATTGCTGAATGTAGTGGAGCATTTCTAAGCTAACAGAAGGTCACAGGTATGTGACTGCGGGAGTATGTCTGTGAATGTAGTGTATATATAGTGTTACACAATCAGATGGCATGAAATTTGTCTTCAAATTACTACTAATGGTGTTTTTGATCTTCCTAATGTGTAAACTAGCAGTTTTTGGTTTTTGTCATATTAACTTTCTTCCAGTTGACTAAAGAACCTTTTTTTTATTAAAGAAATTCAACGTCTGTGTAGATTTTTCAAGCTTTGCTTAGAGATATTTCTTTATGTTCAAGCTGTGTGACCACTGATTTTCAAAAGACATTTTTAGTGAACTAAGAACAGAAACTGTCTCATGTTTGAAGAGGAATTATGACTAAAAATTCATTTTTCAACTTCCTGAATCGTGTCTGCTCACTATGACTCATTGCAGGCCTGCAGCATCCTTTTTATGCCAAAATTTTGCTTTCAGTCATAAAAAATGAAGTGGAGGCCCAAAACGGAGGGCTCAAGTGGAGCTATTTTGTACATTATGTATGGTCAGCCAAACCAACATACCAGCCAGCATGCTGCTTTTGAGCCTGCCAGCTATACTGCCAGACCTCGTTAACACAGCTGTCAGAGCAACTGTGAATCCTTTCTTTGTCTCTCTTCGATGTTTGGCAGCTCTCTGCAGTTCTGAATTGGTCCAAATGAACCTCATCTGAAAAGTGTCCATTAGAATTAGAAAAAAATTAACAGTGAATAGAAAAACTTAACAGGGCACTTATGTGTTCTCGTAGTTCAGAATGTGCTGCATTAGAAGTTGCTGAATGCTTCCAAGCCTCTTCGTCACCATTACAACATTCTCGTCTCCTCTCGTGTTTATTTTCAGTTCTGCTTGCATGTGAGATTTTTATTGATGACTTTAATAGGCGACGTCTGGAGCTTTTTTTCCTTCTTCAATGTAAGTGTACTGCTGCCGACAAGGTGGAAACAACAGAGAGGAGCCAAATGTAGGAAAAGAAATGAGGCAGCTAGAAAATGTTTAGAACAAACAGCAGGATTCTGACTTGAACATCTGTGGACTTTCTGCCTCTCCCTCTCTTCTTCTTGTCCAAAATAATTGCCTCTTAATTGCTCTCCAGTACAGCTAAGCTTCTCCAGCACAAATGGCAAAATAAAATCTCATATCACCTTATCTAATTTAGAATTTGGCAAATCAAGAAACAAGGTTACCCAGCAGAAAACGAGCTGAGAAGAACATCTAAATAGTGATGACAATAAGTGAAAGCTGAAAAGTAGTCCTGTTAGCTTGTTGAAAACAAAATGTTTCTTTAAACTTTACTTTGAATAAACGTCCTCCTTCACACCTCTGCAGACTAATCAGACAAGCAGCCGGTTCAACTCCAGAACCTTTTTGTTATGAAGCAGCTGTGCTGCACACTGCACCACCGTGCTGCACTAGCATATTGCAAGAGTGCATGTTCACTGCACAAAGGAGCTTAAGAAAAAGCTCACCAACACATAACAAGACCGAGCGCCGACAGAAATCTAATGTAAATAAAATGTATATAAATAGATTAAACATGTTTTTAATTTCCATTCGGTAATACTAATTTGTGAAGTCACAACCAAATAAAATGTCAGTCAGATGCTGTTTAAAAAAACAGATTCATGTTTGCACTTTTGAAACAAAGGCCTTTGAACACCAGCCCTGGGTAGACGTAGGATTAGGTTAATAGGGTATCAGGCACAAAGTCATGCTTAACTTTGTCAAGTGTGCTAGTTACCAAGTACAAAGGTAGAAATCTTACGTTCTGTAAAGGGAAAATTTCAGTGCCTCTGAAAAAGGCTTTAGCAGCTTCAAAGGTAAATATCTTCCTCACTTAATGAGGAATAAAGATTTTCTGTTTCTTGTCAGAGGGTCAGAATTGACCAGAAATTGCATGGATTCCTGTCACATAAGCTAACAGTCTAATTGCTTTTACTATACTTGGTGATCAAGCTTACTGCCAGATATACTCAGCCATGCCAGTCCTGATGTTGGAGGCCACTTGAGTTGGAATGCTGCAAATGTACATTTTTAAGCAGCTCTAAACCCTTGTAAATTTGTATGTTTCAAATTCCTTGACATGTATGAGCTCTGTTTTATAGTTAAGGTAGTGTTTTGTGTTGGTGTCATTTTTATGCTGCTGAAGAAACCCTGTTCACTTGTACATGTTTGTTTGTTTTTGGGGATTTTTTTCTATACCACCAAATTTCTGTGGATTACAAAGTATTTTGTTTATGTTTAGAAAGGAATTGTTTAGCCGTTTTAAAAAAACAAACAACAAAAGAAACCCACTGCTTGTGAACCAGCACACACATGGATGGGGTTTGGCTGTAGTGAACATTTGGTCATGGAGCCTCGGTGACAAATGTGACCAAGCCATCAGCCAGACGCACACAGTCAGCCAGTTTGTCTGCGTGCTTCTGGGACGCAGACAAACTGGCTGATTGACTGACTGACAGTCTGTCAGGGACTGGGGTTGTTGCCACTAAAATGTTGAAATTTGTGGTTTTTCATTGTTGTGTGAAAAGGAAGTCTCCCATTGACGCAGGAAGCGGAATAGCTACCGTGTTCCAAAAATGCACGATTCCCAGGGCCTATTCCCCGAGTCCCCATCCCCTGCTGGAGTCAAAACATCGCCGACTTTAGAAACCAGGGACACTGTATTTTTATTCTTATTCTTTTTTTGCCTCGACGGTTCCAGGAAGTTAAGCAGGAGCTGCAGCTCTTCCTCAGGTCCTGGCTCGTGTGTTATCCGGACCCTGACCTAATGTTTAGGTTAGCTGTGACATCATGAGATCTTCAGTGTGCGACACATGCAGAGGACACGCAAACTGGCAGTAGGGCAAGGAGGAGTGTGGAGACATGAAGCAGACCTTGAGTGTACGCGTGTGTCTTCTTTTGTGTTTAGTCCTATTAATTCAGCCATCTCCCGTATACACTCCCACGTCTCTGAGCTTTTGACCAAACCGGCATCTGGCCTCATTTTCTGCTGCTCAAGAGCAAGAGGCCAGTGACGTCCATACTGATTAGGCAATGGCATGTTTGAACTGGGTGTTTTTAGGAATACCTCGGTCTCTGCCTTGAGGCTTCTGTCTGTCAGAACGGACCCATATATTTATTTTCAGAACGCTCCCCCTTCACTTTGCCTCCCGCTCCCTCTGCTGTCAAGCTCTGCTAACAGCCAGCATCAGAACAACAGAGGGAGGACAGAAATGAAGAGAAGGAAATGGAGAGTTGTACTGTCCTTTTTTGCCATCCGTTTCTATCTTGTCTTCATTCTTTAGGTGTCTGCTTGTCACATATTTGAGTTGCTTCACAAGTGCGTATTAGAAAATCTTCTAAACCCTCTCCAACTCTCTTCTACTCTGTCAATAAACCCACACTGCAGCTCTCACCACCCAGCTGCCCACTTCTTTATTTATATACTGGGGTAGCCCCGCTGCCTTCTCTCCCTATTTTTTTTCTCCTTTTCTCCCCTCGTTCCTTTAAAAAAAAAAAAAATTCCCTCTCCCGCATAAAGCTCTTCTTGCTAAGTGATTGATACAAACCATCAGAGAGTTCCTGCTCCCCACCACGCTCCCAGTACAGTCATTTTTAGTATACAGACCTCAAGCTCTGCTCTTCCCAAAATTGGAAACATTTTAAGATTCACATTACCTCCAGGTCAAAGGGCTCCAAATGTCCCAAGACCACCACACTTTGTTGTTGATGGCTTTGGTTAGGTGAATTGATCCAATACAGTTGTTCGCTGGGACAAGGTCAGGTCCTTGTTGCGTGGGAACAACCATGGGGGTGTGTGGCTTCAGTAACAGCATCTGTGGGTGGAGAACCAAGGCAGTTATCTGCCATCTACCACGGGGGTAGGGCATGTTTATTTGTTTTACCTTTGGTTCCTGAAATTGAAAATGTTCCCGGGGATTGGTTACTCTGCAGCGTTGGGAACGTAAAACCAGTCTTACATTTCTCACCCCTCTATGCTTTAAGTTATGATTTTTAAATTTTGTGAAATAAGCTAATAGTGATTTATTTATTTATTGCAGCTATCCACCAGAAGCTGGAATCTGATGGCACAGAGAAAGTGGAGGGATCAATGACTCAGCGGCTAGAAAACATCCTCAACAGTAAGTGTTCAATCAGTGTGCAGACGAAAACTCCACAAGATGCTTTTTCAGGGGGTGTTTTAATTTAGAAATCTTAATAATACAATAAAAGTTCCAGAATTTGACAACATCTCAGTGACACGGGGCTTTGGTAATACTGCCCAGGAATAGCCTACATTAAAAAAGAGAAAGAGTATGCGACGAGCCAGTGCAGTGCTGTAGATCACCCACCTTCAGCATCCAGGAGTTGTCGCAGACTCTGATGCACTGTGCCGTCAGACCAAACACGTCTACATTGTTTCACCGTTGCAGATTGTTCTGTTTTTAGCGTGCAGATCCTGCGTGTGCGTGCACGTGTGTCCGCCATTTCATGTCACACATGATAATGGGACTGCTCTAATGGAGGGTCAAGAAGCTGGTCCTTTCCCCTTTTCTAGTATAAATAAACCTCGTAGCCGGACATAGCTTTCATCCCAGACTTGAGGGCCCATGGCCCAGTGGGTCCAGTCTATCGTTCACCCCCAAAAACCAAGAGATTCAAACTACCGTAGGCGCCAGTCAGACTATCACGAAATAGTCTTGTGAAATGTCACAGCTAAGATTGGTGAGGGAAAAATGTTAGATGTTCCCCTGTTTGGTCTCGTGCTGTTTTTCCTTCAGGGATTTTGTTTTGCGGGTGGAGTTTTGTTTTGATTAGAAGAACTCGAGTTTTTTTTCTATTTGACGGCACATCCAAGGCCACCCACGAAGTAAGTCAGCTGTGCAAAGGTCCCACCAAGCAGCCTGACTAAGAGATAGCCGTCACTTTCTCCTTAGCAGCTCAGTCTCTGCTCCTGCTCCTCTCTCTGTGTCAAATAACATCCAGAGCGGGAAGAAAACCAGAGACCAGCAATAAGAGGGAAATGTGGTATCAGCATTTATTTATATAGGATCCTAGTTTCTCATTTTCTCCAGCCTCCTTCACTCTCTCTCACTCTTTCTCACTTCGTCTTTCTTGTAGGAGCGAGCAATACTGCCGATACTCTCTTCCAGGAGGTCTTGGGCCGGAAAGACAAAGCTGACTCCACACGCAATGCACTCAACGTCCTGCAGCGTTTCAAGTTTCTCTTCAACCTGCCACTCAATATTGAACGGAATATTCAGAAGGTACTTAACCCTGTTTTCAGGTGTTAATGGGCACATTTTAACCTAAACCGCAATCATTTCCTAAACCAAGTACTCTTTAGTTCTTAAACCTAACTAGTGAGAGAAAGAAAAGGTAAAAAGCCTGTGTGGACAATGTGAAACAGCAAAACAAGTGCAAAAAATACACAGCTCTAAACAGGACGTGAACCATCCTCTGTGTGATAACCCACCTTTACTCAGTTTGTCTGCCCTCAGCACCAACTTTTGTTTTTTGTTCAGTTATGGATTAGATGAACATCTGTTTTGTATTGTGCACCTGAAAACTTTGGCCAATGTTTAGGACTGGTTATTTGTTATACCATTCATTTAATCCTGTTTCAGTTAATGTAGCTATCAAAACGTAACAGTCTTGTGACCTATTATTGTTTAGTTGGTGGAAAAATAAAAACTAATGCCCCCCATGAGATGCGCTACCTCATTTCACTTCACTTAAGCTATTTCCTCAGATGCAGCCCTCATCGGCTGAGCTGGATGTGGAAACACAAGCGCCTGACTTAATGTATGCCATAGCAACATCATCACCACAAACTCTTCTAAAACCCTACAGCGTAACCTAACGTGCACCTCTCTAGAAATGTAACTACACGTTGGGTCCAGGCAGTGCACAGCTATTGGGATTAGCCTGTTCACCAACATCAATTCTTCCTGTGCATTTCCATCTGCTTTTTTTTTTTCGTATATCAGTGAGAGAAGCACAATCACCATCTCAATTTAAAAAACTCAATATTAACAAAATGTGGGGGCTAACAAATGTTAGCATATTCCTGGAGGGAGATTGCTGAAACTATCAGAATATATGTGAGGAGATGTACACAAGCACAGGCGTGAATGCTGCCAATGACACAGTGCACTCACATGGGTTACATCATAGGCACTATGAGGATTCGTCAGGCCGTAGTTGAATCATACATTAAATGATCTTAAAGCTGCCAGCTGTCAGCACATCTGGAGATAGAGAAGGTGAATATCAGGAGAAGTCGCAGGAAGCCAGTGGGCTGAAGATTTTTCTCTCTTAGCCTCTAATCAGGCAGTTCCTATTTCTAAAACAAACAGAGTACTTGGCACAGTGATGCAGTGGTTAGAATTGTCACCTCACAGCACTCACACTCTGTGGAGTTTCCATGTTCTTCCTGTGCCTGGATTTGGATTGGATTTGGTGTGGATGTGACAAGAATAAAGCAGGGAATAGCATAAAGTGCTGTAATAATGTGTGAGTAAATGCTGCTTGTAGAATAAAGAGCTTTGAATGATTAGTAAGAGTAGAAACGGTGCTTCATTTTCACTAGTAAGTGTGGGACTACAGCACACTGCGCCCTGCTGTTTTCTAAATGAAAGAAAGGACAGTTTGGGACATTGTCCTGGTTTGGTTCTCTCGAAAAGTTTGAGTTGAGTTTCTGTGGAAATGTCTGTAGTAGGCAGCACATAAGCATATAAATATGTAGAGCAAAACAATGGCTCTTCAACCGTTGAAGCCACATAATGGCACAAAGTACACAATTT
>NW_005187555.1:0-2267 GCF_000239375.1 Pundamilia nyererei
GGTGCAAATTACTGACCTCTGTCATCATTTTAAGTGGGGGAACTTGCACAATCGGTGGCTGACTAAATACTTTTTTGCCCCACTGTATGTGGAGTGAATAAATAAAAGTATATTTACGGTGGCCCCTAGAGACAAAGCACGTACAAACTCCAAAACACGGAAAAACTCAGAAGCACGTAAAAACTAAAAACACGTTCAAAAGACAACAGAAGTGCTCCAGGATGCTCGGGCGCAGTGTTGAACTTTTGTTACCTAGAGGCTACACAAGCCAGGAAGTACCAACGACCAGATTTGGTGTGTGGTAGTAACAGGTAAATGAACATTTGTTTTAAATTGTCTGAATGAGTGCTTGTGTATAAATACAGAAACAATACACATATGCTTTCAATTGTGTAATTTAACTGATCTAGGTAGCTCTGTTTTGGAAGTTCAGTTATGTGTTTTGGAGTTTGTACGTGTTTTGTCTCTAGGGGCCACCACATATATTTATATATAAACATATATAAATAAAACCACTTTTTTGTTTACCATTAGTAATTCCTTTTGTGCATAATTTTATATTATTGTTAATAATAAATTATTTAAAGCAACAAAACAACCTGAAGAGCCGGTTGGGAGCCAAAAGAGCCGGCTCTTTTTAGTGAGCCGAACCGAAAGAGCCGGTTCTCTAAAAAGAGCCGGAAATCCCATCACTAGTTCCCACCTGTGCGTCCAAACTGCAAATGAACCGCGCATGAGCGAAGCCGCTGCTCCCACACTGACTGTAACGCAGTCAATTCTTCTTTTACTGTTATGTTGTTTTGTGGATCACAAGGTTTAAAAACACACACACACACAAAGTAACTCCACCAGAGTGCCTATTTCGGGTCACTTTTGCCGGTCCAACACAGATGAAGGAGTAGGGATGGAATTGTGACATAAAAAAACAAAACAAATAAAAACCAATAATCACTAAAAGAAATTTAATTTGTAGTTCTAAATCACTTCTAAATGCATTTAGGGCATTTTTTTACTCACTTTATGTCTCTTCTTTTTTTCTCTCACCTACAACGTGGAAAAATTAGGCAATGGTGTCTTTTAGCAACTTCTAGAGACTTTTAGGAAAGCCAATAGCGATTTTCCTAACCGAGGAGTTGGCAACACTGGCCAGGGGCTGCAACACTAGGTCCCCTAACTTTCAGAAGCTGTTGAAAGGATAAAGTTGTGGTATGTCAGTTGTTAGAAATACTATTATTAATTTAGGATTAGTGTAACACAAAGTCAGGGCTGACCTGGGACCATGTCTGTGAGTCACAGTGCGCAGCATGTGCTGCTAATGCTAACTGCTAACTAAAATCCAAAAATCCAGAATTTGTTGCGCTGGCTGCTGGGCTCTGTGGGTTTTTGCAGCAGCTCTACCTGTACTAGATGCACCTGCTCCTTGTCGTTTCTATCTCTGACTTCATGTCCTCTACAAGAGTTTTTTTTTTTTTTATCTTCAAATGTTCAAGAAAAACATGTATCACTAATTCATAACGAAGAAAGCTTTGTAACTATCCCCACTGGTGAAGACTGTGTCATTTCCACAATACTGCCTTCACAAACAATTGGCTCCTGGGAAGCCGTGCAGGCCCTGAGATGTCGATTTGAATGTGCCAGTCCTCATAGAGTAGGAAAGAAGTAACTTAGCAGGAATATTGGAAAATCAATATTCCCAGCTGGAAAAGCTAACCAAAGGTAAAATTCACTCAAAATTACTTGTTGCGCTACTAAGGCAAAGTGGCACAAACTTTAGAAAAACAAGAAAGAACACCCGGCAGAAACACAAAATTATAAACACACACAAAGAGGTGCTTCTGTAAAGTTATTAGAAGTTCAAAAACTTTTTCAAATACTGACTTCAGCTTCTTCAGCTATTTTCAGCTTTATGTTTTCAGCTGTATCTATGGCAGTCAAACAGCCTGGATTTGCTCAATTTGAATCCACCAATCAGAGCTGCTGCTTCTGTCTGCTTCATCAGGCTGTGTAGTTGTTCCTGTCAATGCTGCTGCATCCCTTGCTCAGTTAGTGCTCACACAGAAAGAGACACAGGCTGTCTGCAAAGTGTTTCTGACATGGAGCGTTAACATAACATGTTAGGAAAAATTTTGTGACTTAAGACAAACGTAATAACTTAGCAGAAATACTATTATTTGACAGAAATACTATGATTTGGTTGAAATACTATGATTTAGCAGAAATACGGTATTTAGCACAAATCCTTTAAAGTAGCAGAAATACTATGATTT
>NW_005187555.1:2743-7206 GCF_000239375.1 Pundamilia nyererei
AAATCCTATAAAGTAGCTGAAATGCTATGATTTGGCAGAAACTATAATTACGCAGAAGTAGTATGATTTAGCAGAAATACGGTATTAAGCACAAAAATATAAAAGTAGCAGAAATGCTATGATTTGGTCGAAATACTTTAATTTAGCAGAAATACTGTATTTAGCACAAATCCTATAAAGTAACAGAAACAGTATAATTTAACAGAAACACTATAATTAAGCAGAAATAGTATGATTTAGCAGAAATACGGTATTTAGCACAAAAATTTAAAAGTAGCAGAAATGCTATGATTTAGCAGAAATACAGTATTTTGCACAGACATTAAAAAGTAGCAGAAATACTATGATTTAGAAGAAATATTATTATTTGGTAGAAATACTTTAATTTAGTAGAAATACTATCAAGTAACAGAAATAGTGTAATTAAGCAGAAATAGTATGATTTGGCAGAAATACGGTATTTAGCACAGAAATTTAAAAGTAGCAGAAATTCCATGATTTAGCAGAAATACTGTATTAAGTAGAAATACTATATTTAGCACAAATCCTATAAAGTGTAACAGAAATAGAATAATTTAACAAAAACACTATAATTAAGCAGAAATAGTATGTTTCAGCAGAAATACGGTATTTAGCACAAAAATATAAAAGTAGCAGAAATGCTATGATTTAGCAGGAATACTATGATTTTGTAGAAATACTTTAATTTAGCAGAAATACTATATTTAGCACAAATCCTATTAAGGAAACAGAATAAGAATAATTTAACAAAAACACTATAATTAAGCAGAAATAGTATGTTTCAGCAGAAATACGGTATTTAGCACAAAAATTTTAAAGTAGCAGAAATGCTATGATTTAGCAGGAATACTATTATTCAGCAGAAATACAGTATTTTACACAGGCATTAAAAAGTAGCAGAAATACTATGATTTGGTAGAAATACTTTAATTTAGTAGAAATCCTATATTTAGCACAAATCCTATAAAGTAACAGAAATAGAATAATTTAACAAAAACCACTATAATTAAGCAGAAATAGTATGTTTTAGCAGAAATACGGTATTTAGCACAAAAATTTAAAAGTAGCAAAAATACTATGATTTTGTAGAAATACTGTATTCATCACAAATCCTATAAAGTAACAGAAATAGAATAATTTAACAAAAAGACTATAATTAAGCAGAAATAGTATGATTTAGCAGAAATACGGTATTTAGCACAGACCGTGGGGATGAAG
This sequence comes from Pundamilia nyererei, assembly GCF_000239375.1. Lineage (NCBI taxonomy): Eukaryota > Metazoa > Chordata > Actinopteri > Cichliformes > Cichlidae > Pundamilia > Pundamilia nyererei. The sequence goes on from NW_005187555.1 coordinate 3,983, forward strand.
GGGAATGAGGACCCAGGTGCGGAGCTTTGTGTGCAAACAGTGCGTTTATTTACAGTGACGAAACTGATACACAACAATACATTCCCGTGTGTTCCCAACTCGTTAGCAACCTCAATTACACTGGTAAGCTCACACTCACAAACAGACCAGCTCGAGAACTGACAGGAAGTCCCAAGCAATGATCCTGCGTTGGTGGGAGCTCAATCGGTTTCTTAGAGCCTGATCAGCAGCAGGTGTGTGTGGGGCTTCAGGCGTGGCCAATCCTCTAGTGGGACCACACCCATCAGGCCTGCAGGTGCTTGACATCCACACACATATACGCACACATACAGACACCCTGTCTACACACACAATAAGTGGAACACCAAACAGAAGCATAGAATAACAAATACATAACACAATATAGTTCATAACTGCTTGGGGACCCTGGGTCGCTCCAACTCAGGACCCTGACAGACTGGTGTGTTTTCATGCCGGAGTTGTGTGTTTTCTTGCCTGACTTGTGTGTTTTCTTGACCGAGTTGTGTGTTAAATTCAACGAGGTCTGCGGTTTGTCTAATAACACCACGTAGAACTTCAAATTTCGTACGCTCCAGTGGGTCTGACTGATCTCTGCTTCCAGATGGATTATTCAATGTTCCCTGTGACATCTCTTTAAAGGTTTAAAGCTTGAACAAATGTCAAAAAAGTTAAATACGTTCTCTGAAGTATTTAAATGCAAAAGTTAGCTTTGTCCAAACTGTTAAAGGAGCTCCTCTATTTATCCCTAACCCTTAGTGGGTGTGGCAGAGAATGGGATGTCGAGCGTGACGTCACGATGATCCTTTGAGAAGATAAAATGAGCGCTGTGGATCATTCTGCGCATGCTCAGATCAATGAACAGGAGTCGTGTGTTTTCTCGACTGCGTTGTGTGACATTGTGACTGAATTCTATGCACATTTCACTGAGTTGTGCGTTTTCATGCCTGAGTTCATCTCTCGTACGCTGCAGTGGGTCTGACTGATCTCTGCTTCCAGATGGATTATTCAATGTTCCCTGTGACATTTCTTTAAAGGTTTAAAGCTCAAAAGTGTCAAAAAGTTAAATCTCTGAATGATTTAAATGCAAAGGTTAGCTTTGTCTAAAACAACTGGCTCTTTCTGATGTAAACTGTTAAACGAGCTCCTGTATTTAAGGTCTTGGTGGGTGTGGCAGAGAACGTGATGTCGACCGTGACGTCACGATGATCGTTTGAGAAGATCAAAGGAGCGCTGTGGATCATTCTGCGCTTGCTCAGATCAATGAACAGGAGAATTATTTGTAAATACTTTGCTATCTAACAAAGGTGCTTTTAGCAATTCATCGTTATCAACCCTTAAACTCGTGAACTGGCTCTCTAGCTTTTCGATTGCTTCTGTTGTCTATCACATATGTATTATTTGGAACCCAGCTTACCTGTAAAAACAGACAAACGAGTAACAGGAACTACTCGGTGCACCAGCTCGGCACCACTCTTCTGCTAGCGAGGTGTCGGCTACTGATGCGTAAGACACGGGGCCCTCTGCTGGCGGAACTTATATTACAGACATTAACAGTAGTTTTCCCCAAAAGAAATTGACTTGAAGCGTAAAAATAAAATGGGAGGCTGCAATTTTCATGTACTCATCTATATCATAGTGCACGGGTCGGCAACCTGCGGCTCTTTAGTCCTTATAGTGCGGCTCCACGTGTTTTGGGAAAATAAATTAGAATTATTTAGCTGAAGTGTATTTTATTTATGTTAGTTCTTTTTTAACTTGTAGCTCTAAATTGGAAGATTATTTTGATATTGAAATATAAAAATAAAATTATATTCTATTATTTTTTTAATCGCTCAAAATAAGCGTCACACTGGCGGAAGCCAGTATACCCGCCGAAACGCCGTACATTTATCAAGACTTTCAACCCCAGGTAGGCTAATGTGGATCTTCGGATCCACATTATGTCAGCTAATCAGCTACTGTGATTTAGCAGAAATATTATTTGGTAGAAATTACCATAATTACATAAAAACAGTAAAAGATATGAAAAGGCTGAATCATACATGAATAGCCCAATAATTTGAGAACATTTTAAAGTTTGAATGGAGTTTTTACGTGAAAGTATGACAAAGTAGTTAAGTTTCAAAAACCAGCAAGTGTCCCATTCATTTAAATGGGACAAAATTGCATAAAAAGCTTAATATTTTAAGAAATATAATAGTCATAACTACCAGAAGTCATAGCACCCATCTCCAGAAATAGCGGAATATTGTGAAATTTGAATGGTGAAAATCGCACAAAAAATTTTAGTAGTTCAAGTCCAAAAAACGTACAGAAGCAACTTGAATAATACAAATAAAGTAGAAAGAGAAACAGGAACTCAATAGTGCCTACAGCATCCACACTATAATCCATAATTATGTGCATATGCATATCCACAGACACAGATCAGATAGGATAAGATGAGCGTCATATCTGAGACAATAACTAGGGCTGACACCTCCATCATTTTTATTGCGCAACAACACGGCAGCAGAGGATGATTTGATATTTTCTTGGGAATAAATCACGACTGGAAATAACAGGACTCAGATCAACACGCGAACTGATCTGTGCCACAGCAAATCTCATGCAGTGCTAATTTAAAAACTCTGACATATTTGGACAATCTATAATCTACCACAAAAACATACAATTGTTCATTGAAGTAAACACACAGAGCAGTAGTGGATTTTCTTTTTTTGATTTGCTGCTAACTGCTAGGATTTTATTTGTAGTTTTTGTAGTAGGAAGCACTAAAAAAACTACAAATAAAAAAAGTGCAGTTAACAAATGTAGTGCTCTCCACTATGTAAAACCCTCACCTGAATTTTTAGGTTTTTCAGTTCAAGCCAATTAAATGAATTCCAAAAATTTAACCCCAACAATCAAATGATCCCCTATGAGCAGGAAAAACTCCCTTTTCCTTCAACGCCAGGATGAAGGTGGACTGTGGCCCGGAAACATTTCTGTTTTTAAAGGGTAACTGTATGGGCAGAAATCTGTGCCATCAGAAACTGAATTTGAATGAGTTCAATTTGAATTTGAATTGCTCAGATTGAATCTGAATTGTAACTTGAATAAATGCTTTTGAAAACTGAATTTGAATTAGTCTAATTTGAAATTGAATTTATATTTTGAAAATGAATTGATTTGCTTTGAAACTGCATTTTATCCTTTAAAAA